>NC_081411.1:423456576-423756576 GCF_030272615.1 Cryptomeria japonica | reverse complement strand
GGATTGGGGACGTCCCAGCCGTCCCGGGGACGGCCAGACGTCCCCCACATCTAGGGCTAGGGAAAAATATTAAAATAAAAAATGTCGTATTTTCAATTTTTTTTAATGATGTTTTTTGCGTAATTGAGGGAGTGAAATATCTCATGAAGGGTTTTTTGCCAATAGAAAAATAACACCCGATGCCTATATAAAATAATAAAAGTATTTTTGGCCTCGCGGGGCGCTGCCCCTCGACCCCGCCCTGTATCGCGACAGGGAGCGCGCAAGGGGCGCTGCCCCTTGACCCCAAGTTGGGGGCGCTGCCCCCAAACCCCCGTCAAAAAATATAGGGGGGAACTGCGCTGATGGAAGTAGTGAAAATTTAACCTCTGAGTCTGATTAGGCTCCATTATGTATTTTATTTCTTTAATATCTATTATGATATGCATATTGACAATGTGAATGAATTGAAATTCTGAATTATGAGTGCATATTGAGTATTGAGTCTATTGATAATGTTGTATGTTCGATGTTTGCATTCTAAAATGTTTTCATAGTATCATACACATGCTATATCCATGTTTTCATATGAATATAATGTATAGATGCATGCTTTATCCATGTTTTCATATGAACATTTAGAATTTTCCTATATATTTTAAATTTTCCCTATATTTTATACAGCCGTCCCCTTTGCCGTCCCCCCCGTCCCCAAATTTGGGAAAAAAATTTGCCGTCCCAGAAACTCGTCCCCCTGTCCCCCCGTCCCGGAAACTTGGGGTAACATAGGATTATTGTAATACGATATGTTGTGGTGGGAGAGTAATTAAGGTAAAATCCTATGTTTTGGTCAAAGACTATCAATTTAAGGAAAGATCGATCACATTAGTCATAAAGAGAAATACAAATGAAATATAAAATGTTTATCGATTGATCAAAGGAACTGTATTAATCGTTAAGGCAGTGATAAAAAAGAATTACAGAATGATGCAAGTATGAGAGAACATGGGACGTGTCCTTCACAAAGTGTCTTATGATTTATCATTCCACGGATAAGATATAAAAAGCATTTACTATTTCTCAAACATTCAGGATGGAATGGGCAAAAACTTCAGATTCTTCTAAAATCGAGCTATGGTAATATTATTGGGTTTCCTTATGTCATCACTGCGATCACTATTGAATATCAATACAAAGTCAAACAGATCATTAAAATCAATATTAAAGAGACAGAATAATTACGTGGCAAATGCATAATCTATCTGTATAAATCATGAAGTAATGCGATTAAGGGGATAGACCTTAGCATAATGATCATCAGAATGATGAGTCGACAAGACTTAAAGAACAGTGAATTCATAAGTAGCAGCATGTTTAACAAATAACATTTATTGATATTAAATTGAATCTCAGCAACTAGTTTGCAAAAGGACATGTCTCCTTTAAAGAGAGATGTCTATTTGCATAAGGATGTGGCTCTTCAATAAATATGAAGATATGAAAGGAAAAGAAGAAGGGAAGGAGAAGGGAGGAGGGACTGCTACGTGGTTGGAGAGAAGTTCTGGGAACTACGGCAGCAGGTTACGCACAAGTAAGTAAAGAGTGAATATGGTATTATATATGTTAATGAATATGAATGATGAACATGTTATTACTTATGTTAATGAATATAAAATAAATACTTTAATAAATATGATAGTGAATATAGTAAAAAAAACAGTTTAATGCATATGTTAATAAATATAGTAATGAACAGTTTAATAGTAAATACATATGTTAATGAATATAGAATAAATACTTTAATACATATGTTAGTGAATATAGTAATGGACAACCTAATACATATGTTAAAGAATGTAGTAATGAACAGTTTAATACATATGTAATGAATGATTTTTAGATGTTAATGAATATGTACAAACATACGTTAATAATTGTGAATGTTTTATAATGGACACTTTCTGAATATATGTTATGGAATATATGTTAAGTTAAGAATATGTAAATGTGGATTATGGGATAGAAAGTTGAAATATCCCTAGCCAATTTTTTTTGAAATTTTTGATCAACTTAATTACAACAACTATATGAGTGATCAATTAGTTCTGAGAAAAAGTATTTGATTTGCTGAAGCAACCCTAACCAGAATGGCACCGTGTGGATGAGCATTGGTCAGAGGATCTTAGTTGCTTATGCAAAGAACTCTAACCAGTATGGCGCCGGGATGGCGAGCATTGGTCAGAGGGTCCCTGAAATCTAGAACTGGAAGGAACTCAACGCCAAGTATGTGCTACCCACTCCAGACGGATAGGGGCTACCATATGACGGAGTGAAACTTAAATGCTTGAATTTAATTGATTGCAGAAACTGAAAAGACACTCGACATCCAGGATGTGCTTTCAATCCCAACAGGGAGAGGAGCTACCATAGGATGGAGGTAGATAAGATAAGTTTGGTTAGCTTGACAATTACAACCAAGATCACAGTTCAAGACTGCCAGTACTACTGGTCAGATTATAATCAAAAGAAATTCTTTCACAACTCCCCTTTTAGAAGAGAGTTTCTGATTCAACATAAATCTGCACATTCAACCGCGAACCCATGGATCACTGCCAACAGCTCATTTCTTCCTCGTACAATCTTCTTTCCTCCGGAAACTAGTTGCAAAATGCCTTGGTGACGTGGAAACCTGCGAAAGACTCAAACAACACTGCAAAACCCTCACAATGAAAAATGGCACGATTTCCAATGCATTTAAAATGGTACGGCTGGCTGCAAAATACGATTTGTCATTAAAAATAAATGCATGAACCAAACTTGCTGAAACCCTAGGAAATGCAACGCCTAGGTGAGGCAAATGCAAAGAACTAATACCCACAATGCAATTTTTTTGTATTTTCTGGTTGTGAACAAAACATGAAATTAGTCGCGGGAATTCTAGATGCAGAAAACTGAATGAACTATAAGCCTAAATGATTACAATGAAAACTCTGATGATAAACTACGGCTAAATGCAATTACATAGAGAATATAATCACCCTAGTTGCTATCTTTCAAGCAAGAAGAGATGCCTATGCTAGAAGGCTTCCATTCCTTGAAGCATGTCCAGAGCCAGACGGCTGCCCAAATACAAATTCTGCCAAAAGATCCCTTCAATCCTCCCAAGACTCCAATAAATAGCTTCACTTGCCTCCTCAAAACCCTAATTCGATTTCCAAGGCAAACCCTAATCCCCTCCTCAACATGGCGCCATCACACCTAGCCAAAAAGTCAATGAAATAATATAAAAATATCACCTTGGTAAGTTTCGCCATGTTTTGACTTTGGCCAAGGATAAAATATTAATTAAATCCTCCATGAGGGCGCCACCCATAAAGTCCCCCTTTTAAGTGATGTTTTTAAGTTGTTGGACTAGGCCAAGGGGGGATAAGCAACTTTATAATTATAATGATTATTTAATTAAAATAAAGTTACTTGACCACACAACTCCAAAATCTGAAGCTAGAACCTGACCATGCTCCTGGAGTTAACTGAACAGGATGTAGAGATTGCCCGATGCCACGCGAGCCCTGCCAAAAATAGAACTTACTAAAAATAGTAAATTCTGAAAACTGCTCCAAAAAACTGAGATGAAGACATCGTTGCGAAGCCCTCTGAACCATCAGAAAAAGCCGACGATGAACCCATCCAAAAAGACCTCCTCAAAAATAGGAAACCCTAATTTTACCCTCCGACTGGCCTCCGAGCTTCCTAGAAAGAGACCAACGGTTGCAGAAAGGATCAGGTTTGAGAAGGGGTCATTACAAAAGTAGTAATAAATTATAAAATGTAATATAAATGTGATTATATGATGGAGGCTATTGGGAGGAAACTCCCTTAGCTTAATGGAGGGATTATGATAATCCCTGATAGGCAGTATATACTGAATATCTATATGCATATATATGGCTTGGTTGACTAAGTTCATCCAAGAAGAGACGGATTTGGCCGGTCCCCTCTGATGGACTTGGATGATGAGATGCATCATCCAAGGCAAAGAATTGACATATAGTCTTCCTTGGATGGCTTGGGTGTAAGAAATTACACCCAAGACAGGAATCGAATTAACCTTCGATTTCCTGGATGGCTTGGGTGTAAGAAGTTACATCCAAGATAGGAATCAAATTAACCTTTGATTTCCTGGATGGCTTAGGTGTAAGAAATTACATCCAAAACAGGAATCGAATTCACCTTCGATTTCCTGGATGGCTTGGAACCAAGATGGGTTCCAAGAAGGTGAGCTTCATAGCCGCCTAAGGACATATCTCCGCATGGCATTCGTATCCTTTTTATTAGATAAGAATTGTGATTAGTGTTAATTAAGTATTTAAAAGTTTAATTGCAAATTATATATATATATATATATATATATATATATATATATATTTGTTGTGTTCTAAAAATCTGTTTTGTAGAATAATGATCTCTAACTAGTGGGACATTACAGTTGCTAAGCATATTCTGAGATACTTGCATGGTACTATTGGACTTGGTCTGAAGTATGAAAATGTTGAGATACAACTCCAAGGGTATTCTGATTCCGACTAAGCAGGCAGTTCCATTGATCGTAAAAGTTGCAAGTTGCTCAGAGTTCCACTGAAGCCGAATATATGGCTGCCTCCATGGGAGCTCATGAAGCAGTGTGGTTAAGGAAATTGCTAGTTGGACTATTTGGGAAGCCCCTGAACCCCACTGTGATTCACTATGATAATCAAAGTTGCATCAAACTTTCTGTAAATCCAGTTTTTCATAATCGATCTAAGCATATAGAAATCCCTTACCATTACATAAGAGATATGGTAGACAGAGATGTTATCAAATTGGCCTACATCAGCACTGAAGAGCAAAGTGCCGACATATTCACCAAACCTCTTGCAAAGTTGAAAGTGGAGTACTTCAGAGGTAAACTTGGTATGACTAAATTATAATTGAAATTTCTGATATTGAATCTCAGTCATATGTGTTGGTGTAAATAATTATTCATCATGGAGATTATTACACTATACTTAAGTTTACTTAGGAAATGCATTTCATAGTAGTTTGGGTATGAGACACTTGGGTGTTTGTGCCACATTGGGATAGTGTGTGTAGGAGAATTTCCACTTTTTATGGTGTTGATCTTGTTACTACTCTATCATATCCACTTATTGTGGAGTGATAATTCCACCTTCGGTGGGTGATCCACCTCATGTGGAATATTTTATTATTTCTCCTACCTACCCACACCTATTTCCTACCTAACCTTGTTTCTTATTGAGCCACATGTCATGCTTGTGTACTCACATATCCATATAGCCTTGCCTATATAAGCAGACCCATCTACATTGTTTACACGGACAATCATTGAACATCTTGTAATGATCCAATTGATCGTATTTTCATCTTGATAGAATACAGTTTATTCCTATCATCTATTTTATTCTCTCTTATTTGTGCTTTCCATTGCCTCTAGATCTTGGCAAAATCTCACAATATGTAATTTGATATATTCATGAATATTTTGGATGCAATATTGCATTTGTGTGTTATGTCATGAAAGGTGACGATCTTTCATGTGATGTATGTGTAAGATCGCTATTGTAAGGTGACGACCTCAACAATAGCCTGATCTGTTATCAAGATTGACTACATTAAGTTGTTGTCCCGGAATGTGCCAGAAATCTTGATACTGAATTTGTTATATTTGAGTTATTGATTTGTTGTCATTAAGTGTTGTCTCGAAATAGGTCAGAGATTATATATCATGATTGAATACATTAATTTGCTGTCCCGGAATGTGTCGGATGTCATGATATTATTGCTCTTGTGATAATGACAAAAATTAATATGTTGAAGAACATAATACCTATGATAATGACAATCTTACAGTTGTTATCAAGGTTGTTATCTGATAGACTTCATGTAGTTGTTGTCCCAGAGTGCTGGAGATCAGATAATCCATATCTCCCTGAGATATGAAATATTTCACTGGTAAGCATTACTGAGTGAATGTATATGCTCATGCCAAATGAATATATATCTAGAATGTTGTTCCTTAAACATAATTATGAAATTCAATCATCTTTTGCTAAGAGGGAGTGTTAAGGATGTAGCCTCATTCGGATTGAAGCAAGCAATACATTATAAGTAAACTAATACATATATATATATATATATATATATGTTTGAATGGAAATATATATATATATATATATATATATATATATATATATATATATATATATATATATATATATATATATATATCATTTCAATTAAAATCACATACATATATATATTTAATGAAAGTAACATTAACATATTGATGACTGCCTTACGGCAAATTAATATAAGTTATCATCATATCATCCAATGACTATCAAAGACATGTTCAATATTACTATCGTCGAATAGTTATGGTTAAGCACGATAAATATATCGGTGCATAACTAATATATGGTGAAGTGTTATGGTTAGCCACGTAGGGGTCATGCCCCTACGTAGACATAACCCTTCACCAATATATATATGCCCAATGATATCGATGCTTGCTGTTAACATAATCAATAACTATGGCAATTACGTTATACAGCAAGCAGTCGATAATTAAATCAGTTATTATTTGACAAAATCAAATATATATATATATATATATATATATATATATCAGTGATCAATATATACATATCAGCGATCACTTTGAAAGTCTGTTCTTACTATATAGCATTATTTTTATTGTATTCTCAGATCATATCTGAGATTATCCTTATAAAAGAATATCTGAAGACTGTGACAAAATCTGAAAGTAAAATATCAGATATACATTGAGATTAAAAGACTATTGTTTTTCTCTATCACTGATCTATATTCCTTAACAAACTATTCTACTCAATGAGAAGGAATCTACGTGTATACTCTGCATTTGAATATATCCATGTGTATGCTCCGTGTTTGGTTCATATCTAATGTGTTGTCTACTCCATGAGTGTCTATGATTATTAAAAACATACTTATTTAGCAACATTGCATTTGAGGTCATAGATGTGTGTCATGCTTCCAATCCTCGTCTAGATATATAAGTTCTTTCCTTAACATTAAGAGATATCTATGATATGATGCAAACTTAGGGACATCGAATCAAAGTGATGAGAAACAAGGATGAGGGAAACTTAAACCCCTTGCCAACTCTAGATATTGTTACGAGTCTTAGTTCAAGTAGGATAACATCAGAGTTGCGTAGTAGAAGCTAATTACACCATAAACTCTAAGGATTGATTTAGATTCAATGAATACTAACATTGCTCGAGGACAAGCAATCTTGGGAAGGGCGGACTGTCATGCCCCTTGCAACGAATACATATCTGCAATAACCTAAATGAAATTAACCAAATGAACAGAAAACGTTACATGCATTTTGTTCAGCAATTGGATAGGTTCATTACCGTGCTAAGGGGAGAGCAAGAGTAATCACCACATGTTAAGGAAGGAAGCAGCAAGTGCAATCCATTAGGATAATGGATTAGACAGAAAATGATTTGTTAAGGCAACAAATAGTTAAGAGCAGCAAATAATGAACACTAACATTGCTTGAGGACAAGCAATCTTGGGAAGGGCAGACTGTCATGTCCCTTGCAACGAATACATATCTGCAATAACCTAAATGAAATTAACGAAAGGAACAGAAGACGTTACATGCAATTGGTTTAGCGGTTGGATAGGTTCATTACCGTGCTAAGGAGAGAGCACAAGTAATCACCACATGTTAAGGAAGGAAGCAGCAAGTGCGATCCATTAGGATAATGGATTAGACAGCAAATGATTTGTTAAGGCAACAAATAGTTAAGAGCAGCGATTAAGAGTCAAGAGGAGACACCACCCTTCAAAGGGAAGGTTCACCCCCAACTGATACATCCCTTCAGCGATGGAGGAAGACTAAATTAAGTCAGCGAAGGATCAACAATTAATTGAAAATCACGGCTTCAGAAAGGCAGCAATCAAGGCATTTATAATTGTTATTGAGGAGTGATCTTATTATCAACTAAGGCAGCAATGAATGTAATTAAGCAAAGACAGTAATTAAGGACAGAGATGGCTAATTAATTCAGATAAGGGAGAAAATCAGAAACAATAAAGGGGCAAGCAGATTCCATCATCCATTGAAGGCAGTAGGAGACTAAATTAAGTCAGCAGCAGCAGTGGTTAGGACAGCAACAGTTCCAATCAAGAGAAAGGAAAGAGGACCGAATTACTTGTAAGATCTATGCTATGCTTTAAGCATGAGTATTCTGAAATTAATCATTAGATCCCAAGGAGCTAAGAATAACAACTAGAATTAAAAATGTCAGTTAATGACTCAGTTATCTTAGAGACTTATAACCATGTTAACTAGATATAAATGTACAGAATATATTCATAGTATATACACAACTTAGAAGAATGATTAAGTATGTTTAGAAATACATTCTTGTAAGGAAGGGTGTGAGATGTGTAGCGTCCTAAATTGTACTCCCTTACAATTTTGTCCTCATTTGGGCCCTCGCCTTGGCATTCATGTCCCAAGGCCTAATCGGAGCCTTGATTCTGCTCACATTATGCAAACTTGTCATTATTTTCACCCTGCACTTCATTCCCCTCAATTCCTGGTGCCTGATTGGTCGGGCACCCTGGTCCCCCAAGACCAGAGCGCCCAACACCTTGATCCTCCCAATTAGGACCTATTTCAAGGCCCCTTAACGGTCATAACATTTTGGCAAGGACCGAGATCTCGTGTCGGCTCATGTCAGAAAATTAAATTGTTTTTCAACAGGCAAGTATAAAAGGAGGTCTACCCCTCTCATTTTGACATCAATTCGAATTTACATGCACTCAAGAGAGCAAAATTAAGATCTACATTCAAGTGAGCAAACAATCAGTCTTCTTTCAAGCATTGGAGCAGAGATAAGGTCAAGATTCAAGTATTGGAGTTGACATTCATGTTCTATGTTATTGAAGACTTCATACCCTAATTCCTTGTGGAGACAAACAAAACTCCATTCTAAGGTATAGCATTAGTGTTTCAGTCATTATTCAGCATCTCCCTCAAAAGGAGAACATTTCCATTACTGCAATTCAATTATATTTCATGGTTAAATCCAAAACCGAGGTTCGACCTAAGGCAAACCCCTATTTCCAACCTAAATCCCTTCTCTACTATGTGAAGAATAGGTACGGAGCTGCGATCTTCAGAATTGGCTTTATTTACTCTAACAAACCGATCTCTCATTGGAGTGCAAAAAGTGTGAAGGACCAGATTTACCACCATTCCAGTCCCGACAAATCAGGAGCTCCTTTTGGGAACGGATCCGAATATATTTGCATTCCTCAAATCCAGGTTTGTGGCTCAATCTGACAACTGTAGCTCACTGTTCACGCATTTTACATCAATTCCAGCACATTTACCCTAATTTCAGCAATTCAATTTAAAAGAGGATTAAACCAATTTTACCCAAAAGCAAATCTAATAAGAATTCTCAGCCCTATCTCTGCTGATTTGTGGCTAGATCTATTGGGTTTGCACTCCACTTTTAATGTAATTGGTTATGTTGTGACGTATTCACACATCGCCCCATTGCAAATGGGGACCCCTACTTTTTTGCTTTCTAGGGTTTGTTTTCTAGGTCTTTTAGGGTTTTGTCTGTTAGCCTTTGCATGATGAGTGTTGTCAGGGGGATCACTGGATAGCAGGCTTTGCTTAAGTCAGGGTGAGTCCATGACGCTCCAGAATTAGGGTTTCTTTGAAAGTCTCTCTTAAGCTTAGTTTCTGCTCTTGTTGCTTATGGTGTCAGGTGGTCATTGAATCTTGATGAGGGAATTTTGTTTTTTGAGGGTCTGAGTTGGGCAAATTTGGCTAGGACATGGAAGGAAATGGATCAAGGACCCAACCTAGGGCAAAGTCAAGTGGAAAAGGAGGTGAATTAGGCCTAAAAGAGGAATTTCGCTCCTGACCCTTCCAAAGGGTCCAGAGCGAATTTTTGCACAGGACACTCCACCTTAACCCAGGCTCTGAGCTAACCTTTTCCTAGGATTGAATGAAGGTAAAAACACTTGTGTAAATGAAGAAAGGAGAAAATGAAGCCAGGACTTGAGCTCAAAGAGGAATTTCGCTCCTGACCCTTCCAAAGGGTCCAGAGCGAAATTCATGTAAAACCCTATTTTGTACAAAACTGGAGCTATATGTCGACCTAAAGAATAAATTTGCATGATCATGATGGAAGGAAGCCTAACAAAGTATGTCCAAGGCATGAAAAGGAGGAAGCAAGTGAAAGATTAGCTCAAAATGAGAATTTCACTCCTGACCCTTCCAAAGGGTCCAGAGCGAAATTCTTGAAGGACACCTTTTTTCCTAAGTTACCGGTTCTTCCCCTTTTGGCCTGGGTTCGGGTTCTGGTTCTTGCCCGGTCCTGGTTCTCCCCGGGTTCTCCTTAGGTTCGTCCCGGGTCCTTCCCAGGTGGTCGGGTTCCCTGTGGATCCTGCATCGGAACCCGGCCACCTGGGAAGGACCCGAGTGGAACCCAAGTCGAACCCAGGAGGACTCGGGTGAACCCAGGAGGACTCGGGTGAACCCAGGAGGACCCGCGTGAACCTAGGCCCATGGTTTCCAAAAAACAGGGCCACGGGTCAAAAAACAATTAAAAAAAAGACTTTTTGAAATAGTTTTTTTATAATAAAACTCTAATTCGCCCCTTTATGACTTTTTAAAAAAGACTTGAAACATGAATATTATCTTTTTTGCAAATTATGAATAATATATTAGACTTTAGTTATTAGCTTACTGATTACATTTGCGATATATGCATATTTATTGGCATTGGCAATTAATAATTATGGGTTTATCATTTATCATTTATCATTTATGTATGGAAAGTCACATTGTATATTTTATTTTTGTATGGATTGTATATATTGAACATATATATAATATATGGGTATATATATATATGTGTGTGTGTGTACGGACGTACCCATACCTGTACCCGTACCCAAGATTTTTATTTTTTTTTGCCGAATCCGCAAATCCGTACCCGAACCGGTAACATAGCTTTTTTCCCTTGAGGATGGTCGAATTCTTGGTTTTTATGGTCTAGATAGGTGTGGGGTGGCATATCCTTGCCTTGTGAGGTGGATTGGAATTGAAAGAATGGAGAAATGTGCTCAAAATTAGAATTTTGCTCCTGACCCTTCCAAAGGGTCCAAAGCGAAATTCATATTTCCTCTATTTTGCTCCTTAGCTTGACCAAGTTTGGAACTTCTAAGGCATAGTTTGGTAGGTTTTGATGCATGTTTGCCTTAGAAACGAGGTTTTTGGACTTTGAGATGATGAAAGCTGGCCTGGGAGGAGAATTTCGCTCCTGACCCTTCCAAAGGGTCCAGAGCGAAATCCTTCATTTTGCCTTCCTTTGGCCTTAAAAACCTAGTTTGACCTTGCCTAAACCCAGTTGGATGATGGATTGTTTGGATTGTGATGGAAGGAAGTTGAATTGATCTAGTTTGGAGGAGAATGAAGTGAACCTAGGTGAGAAACTAGCCAAGGATAGGCATTTCGCTTCTGACCCTTCCAAAGGGTCCAGAGCAAAAATCCCCTTAAACCTCAATTTCTCACTTATCAAGGCCAAGTTCATAGTTCCTAAGGCATGTATGAAGCGTTTTGACATGTTCTAGTCTTAGGGAGTAACTTGAGGTGGAGGATATGAAGGATTTGGCTTAAAAATTGAATTTCGCTCCTGACCCTTCCAAAGGGTCCAAAGCGAATTTCTTGAAAACACTCCTTTTCCCCCTTTGCCAAACTCAGGACCAAGATGGAGATGCAAGAAAAATAGTCTATGTTTGCCTCCCAAAGAGGATTGAAGTTGGAAGAAGCAAGAATCAAGCTCAAACCATGATTTTCGCTCCTGACCCTTCCAAAGGGTCCAGAGCGAAAATCCTTATAGCTCTTGTTTTCTTCCTTGTTTTGGCTAGACATTGGCATGATGGAGGATGAATTGGTATGTTCTTGCCTTGAGAGGGAGTTGGGTGCTTTGGAAGATCAAGATTTTAGCCTAAAAGAGAATTTCGCTCCTAACCCTACCAAAGGATCCAAAGCGAAATTCATTATAAACCTCATTTGCTACCTTGTTTGGGCTTGAAACCTTGTTCCTTAGGTGGAAAACGATCTATGTTTGCCTCCAAGAGAAGATTGAAGTTGGAAAAGTGAGCAATCTAACCCAAATCATGATTTTCGCTCCTGACCCTTCCAAAGGGTCCAGAGCGAAAATCTACCTAGGACTCATTCCCTCCCTTGTTTGACCAAATTTTGATGTCCAAGGCATGTTGAAAGGGAGAATGGACATGTTGTTGCCTTTGGGAATGTTTGAAAGCGTTGAAGAGTGAGGGTTTTAGCCAAGAAAGGAAATTTCGCTCCTGACACTTCCAAAGGGTCCAGAGCGAAATTCCTTGCAAACCTATTCTTTTAACCTTGCTTGAGCTTGAGACTTTGTTCCTTAGGTGAGAAATGATGAAATTTATCTTGTAAAGAAGAATGAAATTAAAAAGATGAAAAATCAAGCCTGGAAAGGGAAATTCGCTCCTGACCCTTCCAAAGGGTCCAAGGCGAAATTTCACTAAACCACCTTTTTTCCTCAATTTTATGCCAAGGCAATTGCAAACTAAAGTGAATTGAGATGGGAGAGGTCCTTAGGAGTGGCTTCAAGTTGCTAGAAATTATTGAAATTGAAGGAATTGAGCTAAACCAAGATTTTCGCTCCTAACCCTTCCAAAGGGTCCAGAGCGAAAATCCTACAAACACCTACTTTCCTTGCAAGACTAGTCAAACTTTAGGTTTTTATAGCTTGGATGGGTGCAAGGAGACATGTTCTTGCCTTTTGAAGTTAATTGATGTTGAAAGAATGGAGGAAGAAGCCTAAAATAGGATTTTCACTCCTGACCCCGAAATTTACATTTTAGCTCAAAATTTGCATTTTAAATGGTCAAAAATATTTCTAAGGCATTCCAGATGGCTTCTTTCACCCTAGTCTAGGCTTGACTTCACTCAAAATTTGGAGAAAATGATGGTTTTAGGGTTTTTCGCTCCTGGCCCCTAGGGTGAAAGAAGCCATCTGGAATGCCTTAGAAATATTTTTTACCATTTAAAATGCAAATTTTGAGCTAAAATGTAAATTTCGCTCCTAACCCTTCCAAAGGGTCCAAAGCGAAATTCTTCAATCTACCTATTTCCTCCTTGTGTTAAGTCAGGACTTTGAGTCCTAAGGCGTGGTTGAGGTTGAAATGATGTTACTTTGCCCTACAAGATGAATTGAAGTGAAGGAAATGAAGAGTTGTGACCTAAAACCTGAATTTCGCTCCTGACCCTTCCAAAGGGTCCAAAGCGAAATTCCCAATTTCACTTAAATTGCTCGTGATGAAGATCAAGAGATGGATTCCCAGACCTTGGTGGAGAGAAGACCAGTGTATGCTTGCCTTGGAAAACATTTTGGAGTAGAGGCATGATAGATTTTGTCCTAAAATGTAAATTTCGCTCCTGACCCTTCCAAAGGGTCTAGAGCGAAATTCTTAAAACCTCTATTTTTCCCCAAATTTGCATCAAGTTTGGTGTTGGTTGAAAAGGAGGGCATCCTTGGGCATGTATATAAGCAAGTACGGCCGCAAAGTGAGAAGAATTTGAGCCAGGAATGCAAAATTCACTCCTGACCCTTCCTAAGGGTCCAGGGCGAAATTCTTCTAGGGCTTGTCCCTGGGGAGAATCTTGAGCCAGCTTCTTTTAATATCTTCTTGTTGATGATTTAAGGTGAAAAATGCTATGCTGAAATGAATTTGTTATATGACCTTAATCATCTTTTGGTTTGTTTTGCAGATGAAAGAAGACCAGGCCAGGGCAAGGACGACCTCTTCCAGTCCAGCATTTCAAGGAAAGGTACACCACCCATCCAGCACATCGAAGACAAAGGAGGTCAAAGCAAGGGTCCGTTGAAGAAGCAGAGAATTTCAGAAGAGTTAATTAAAGTTAGCTTCTCAGCATCATCAAATTGAACATCTACCAAGTTACAAGTGTCAGACAAGGTGGCATCCCAGTCATCACTCCTCCAGTCGGATCGGTCCACCCCAACGTGTCCAGATTCAATGTACCTGACTCATCAAAGATGACACTAACTTTGATGTACCTACCTCGGTTATCTATTGGTCGAATATTCCAGAGAAGACATGTGTCCAAATAATGCTATTATTTCATTGGCCAGAATTGAGTTTGTTGTAACAAACCCTAATTAGGGTTTTCATTGTAAAATCTCGACCATTGATCTCAAATTGATCTGAGACATTGAATTATATTGAGAGTATTATAAAAGGCTCAGGCTCTTCATTTTGTAAAGGTTAATAGTGGGTTGATAGAGGTTAGAATAGTTAATGATCGATAGTGAATAGAATAGAAATTAGAGTAAAGTAGGAAGAGAAGGCAAGAAATTGTTGCCTTGATTGTAAATGAACCCCCTTTTAATTGAAGATATGATGAAATGTGTCGTTTCTTTGCAATACGCATGGTCTCTTGTTGAATCTTCATTGTAGATGATAAGTGATTAGATTGAATGAAAGAATTTATTGAATGTACTCGCGTGGAATCTTCCTAGCCCAAACCACTAGCCTGCTGATTGTAAGAGAGCCTTGCATGGTCAACTGGCATAGAACGAGCTTAATCCCGAGTCATAACACCTCTGTTGTTCACGCATTATCTTGAATGGTGATCAATATCTGATGGTGTACAATTTGGACATATTTGAAACATCCCTTAGAAGCTCGCACTAAGTTGGTGTTGAATTGTTCTACCTAATGGTGAGACCCAGCCCAATAGGACTCCACCTAGTCATTCATCCATCTTCTCGCATTCTAGGTAGTAGAGTACACTTCCTGAATCCTGTATCTTTTGCCATTTGTTTATCTTCCAGTTAGTAAATAGGACTTGTGATTCTAGCAAATCAAACGTTCAGGTCATCGAGTGTAAGTCCCCTTGTGATTCCAGCAAAATCACATCATACCACGAAGAGCTTATCCATACGTAGAGATCCTACATAACAAAACCTTGAAGCTTCTCCGATTGATCCTTCTGCGATATCTTCAGCATTCGGGAGCTTTATTCAAGAGAGGATAAGGTACCTTTAGGTATTTTATTCTGTGTTTGATCGTGTACAAAAGACACATCAACAGGTCCCCAAGTAAAAATTAGTGGTTTCTTCCTTCTATGGTGGAAACCCTAATTTTTCACCAACATTACAAGATGTAATCAAGGGGGTGGCGAGGGGCTCATAAGTAGGCCGATCTAGAATGACCAAAGTGGCATCTAGGACTTTGAGGGCCCTAACATGGAGGAGTCAAGGAATCCGGTTACATTCTCTGCCTAACCCCACAAGACATGGTTAATTTAGGAGAAATAGACTTAAAGGGGAATTCCAATCACAAGAAGGATAAGGATGGAAGTGATGAAGGAGAATAGTGATAGAATACCTCACTAGGTAGACCACCTCATGGTTTCCTAACGTATTGCAGGATCTCAATCAGGTATGCATCTTGTTCCATTTGTAGTTTTACATAGAAATGGTGATTTAGAGCATGAACTAGAGTTTTTACAAAAAAGGGACATTACATTCAGACTACCTTCCTTGACTATAAGAGTCCTATTTAAAGTACCTAATGATTGCCAAATAAAACACAACCATCAACAACCACTAACAACTAACTCCAAACAACTACCCACAAGTCAAGTAATTAATACATAATAAGTTGATTTATACCAACTACACTACTGGATCCAACTTTTGACTTTGTCTCATCTTTGTCAAGAGACTTCCCTAGTGTGATTGAATTCCTTCCCTTACCTCTTGCTGAAGTCCATGTCATGATGCTACCAAAGTAATTTTCACAAAAAACTTACTCAAAACAAATCAAAATAAGCTGAATTTTTTATTATAAATTACTCGAGTCTAATTGTCACTTTGATGAAAAAATCACCATGAAATTCAATGTTTTGCAATCTAGGAAACAATTTAGTGAATACCCTAATTTCATGATGAATCCTTTAAAAATGCTTCAAATTACCTCAAATCATGACAGTCATTGCTTCAACATGTCCTTGATCAACCCTCTAGATTTAAAAAAAAAATAAGAATCAAAATTTTAAAAACATTGAAATGAGAGAGATATGCACTTGACAACACTACCCACCAAAATTGCCCAGTGTCTTGTCTTCTAGTTGCCAAGACCATCTTATAAAACCACTTGGAATGAAATTACTTGTACAAGAGAACAATAAAGGATTGTGCTAGTCACAAGTTGGCCACGCATATCCCAACGCATGCTACAAGTTAAGGGCATATAATTGCCCCAATGACATCACTTGTTTGTAAACTTAATGTCTTTATACTCAAGCAAGCCCATGTCCCTAGTATGACAGGATAAGTAACTTTATTCTCACTTTTAGCTTTACAAGGTGTCATTTGAGCCATGCAATGCACCAAAGAAGTCCATGGTGAATCCATGCTTGTATCCTATGTGCATGACTCATCATCACATGGAGTGATTGTGACTTGATTATCAACAACGAGAAATGTCAAAATTCCATTCAAAATCTTTTAAGAAGGTAAATAGAATACTTGAGCTATGACAAAATATTCCTTCTTTGTTTTCTATACATTGAGACTAAGGAAATAGTGAAGACTCCAAACCAAAACATAACATGTTTCTAGTCTACAATTAAGCTTACTATCTAGTATGATGCACCTAAGGTTGATCTTGGTTATATAAAAAGTTGGGCATTCTTCCTTGCTTACTCCTTTTAGGCCCAAAATTTTTTCTCACTTCATGTTAGATCCTCATAAGACCCTATGGAAAGCAACAAAATGTATGGATTGATACATTCAACATGCCTATCAACATAGTATCTGATATACATTGATACAGTAATGCACTCAATTTCCTTCATGAATTATACAAACTCCAATTTCATATGAGCTGATGATGATGATGATCAAAGATCTATAACTAAGATATTTCTAAACTCGTGGTTTGGGTCCAATTACTTGGTCTAGCCAAAAATACATCACCATTTCTCTTTCATCTACTAAGACAAAATACCAATGTCATGATAGTACAACAAAGCAAGCAATTTGTATTCAAACAATTGTTTCCAAGTCTAGGTTTCCACATCAACTCACTACTCTAGGGAGCAACGATCAAAAAGTGCCATACCCATCATGATCCAACTAAGCACCAGCACACCAAGCACATTAAGAGCCACATTCATTTCTCATGCCACCTTACTCAAGATCGAGTGACTATCTTGTCATTTTTCAACTAACATTGAGATTTGACATCTCCATAAAACCCTAAACAAAAGCAAATTTGTACCATTTTTGTCTTTTGAAATGTTTTCAACCAAGATTAAGATTTGGCATCTCCATAAAACCCTAGACAAAAGTAAATTTTTACATTTTGTGTCTTTATTGATGGTAAGGTAAGTGTCATTAGAAGAGATAGCAAGTAATTCATGTTGGCAACAACAATGAAGGAAAACTGAGAAAGGAAGGGGGCAGGGGGGAGGTGAATCAATTTTCACCAGATCTACAAACTTAACCACAATACAAATCTAATAAATTGCAGCAATAACAAAGATAAGCAAATAGCTAGCACAACACAACACTAAAATTTTGACGTGGAAAACTCGGTTAAGGGAAAAACTACGGTGGGAGCCTACCCACAATAAGATGATACTCTACAGTAGTATGTGAAAATATTACAATGGGGAATGCACATGCATTCAGGCACACTGCCTAGAGCTCACTACTCAAAAGATAATGACCCGAAAGGTTACAACCCTCAGGGAAGTCTCACTGACTTACAACAAGATTCGGACTACAATCCGAAAGGAATGAACTGCAATAATAGCATCTCTAAATGCCTGATTACAGCTCCAGTTAAGCACAATTGTCTGCCCTGCAACACCAATCTCTGCTCAATCACAATGTTGAAGCATGAATCACTTGATCGCACATACACCACTCTCTGATATTGCACACACAACCACGACACCCAATTTACATGACAATATCACCTATTTATACAATTCATCAACCTTGGCAACAAGGTTGGCTAAAACCTCAACTCACAATTACAAAATTACATCACACGATACAAAGATCGACCACCGGACCAATATAATGATTTACATGACATAACATGGTCTTAATTCAAATCTCCAAACACGCAACACCACTGGAAATCACGCCAAGATCAACCAAAACACGATACACCACCAGGAAAACCGCATAACACGAAGAACATTACCAGTTCAACAAAATCACCAAGAACTCGCACAACGATCAATGCAGATCATCAAAACAAATAGGACACAATTAGGAAACACCAACAAGCACGTTAGAATCATTAGCAACAGCTGCACCAACACTACTTATAAAATCTTCATCAATCAACATCTGAAACTCAAGAACACTCAGACAACAGCAACTGTCACGAAGAAAGATAACTTGCGGAGCACCAAATCACGAACCATCTGCAATGAAGATACACAAGACCATCCCAAACAATGTCCCAAAATCTTAGCACAAGATTTAATCACACCGGAATATACCAAAGGAAATACTGAACTCTGCAAAGCACTGATCAGATAAGCAAACTGCAAAACCGGATCATCTGATATGATCAATTAAGCTTCCTGGAACACCAAAACCAATACAGAAGAATATAATGATACTATAGATACTCCATACACAAAACCATGATCCCAAAAAACCAATTTACAATCACCGAAGCAAGAATATGTTGACATCAATGACAACAACATATCCTAGCAGCAGCAATGTCCAACAATTCCTACATCCTTGCTCCCTTCCATATGTTTATCTTAAAGTGGGAGCCTTAGGGTACATAGTTTAACATGTCCATACCAAGTGCAGTTTGTTAATCCTATGAGGATCCGGTTAATACTGAGAGGGGGTCTGAATCAGTATTCAGACCAATTGAAACTTTAAACCCAAAATCAAACTTATATCAGATCTGACACCATTTAACAAATATCTCAACTTCTTTAATCAGATCTAACAACCTGTTTATCAAATTTGCTTAACACATTAATCAAATCATTTACCACATCAATCAATTCTTTCACCACTTAAGCAATCATGTAGATTTGATCATTTACCAACTCTATATCCTCATCAATCAGATCAAAACACTTTCTCTACCAACACATATCACTACCGGTAAATTCTGATAAAACATCATAACTAGTGTCTCAGAAATAATGCATGAAATAAAACATAAACAAGAACATCACATGAAAAACATTCTACAGAATCTACACATAACACCATGAGTTTTTGACATGAAAACACAAATAGGGAAAAACCACGGTGGGAGTTGGCACCCACAAATATTTGTACTCTTTTCAAGTATGCCCTGTTACGAGCTTACAATACGCCCTGTTAGGAGTCACCCGATTAAGGGATTTGTCTAGCAGCTCGATTGGGAGCTTGATGATCTGTTAGGATCAACCTCGTGAGAGGATTTAACACTCTTTTGAGAGCTGCCTTGTTAGGGGACTTAAATGTTTAAGGCCTGTTAGGACCTACCCGGTTAAGGGATTTAACCTGCTGCAACTGTTAGGGAACAACAGTAAGAAAATGATCTGTTACTTGCACTTTTCTGCTTGTTTGATCAGATCCAATTATGCACAACACTCTGCAACTCTCAAGCAGATCTCACACTTCACTTGGACGGCTCAACACATTCTCTAAGACCACCGACATCAAAAACATCGACTATGCCATCCTAAATAGCCATCTCAACTAGGTCGGCCACTAAACCCTAATTACATCATGAATTTACAATTCAAATCATAAGAGATCATCTCAGATCGATATATAGATCATTACAACAAATTACAATGCAATATCAATCATTGGTTGATTGTAACCTAGGTTGTCAGTTCGGGTTCAAAGAATCGGTACGCCGATACGGCAAAATTTTGAAAAGGGGTTTGGGTTCGTTAGTACAATAACATGTAAATCATATATATATATGCAACCTATAAGCATGAATTAAGATTAGCATGTCCCATAGCATCATATAAACAACAAAACCAACATAAACTTGTAATCATAGCATCATGATCATACCATAACAGCATCATATACATCAAGTTTAATATCAAAATAATAAAATATTCAAGTATCATTGTTTCAACTTAAAACAATTTAAAGTTTGATCATCAAATGGATTCTCTAATTCATCATCCTCATTCTCTGCTTCCTCATCATTGACATTGACATTAGATGAATCAATGCCAACGCCATTTACACTTGCACTTGCACTTTAAGTTTGCTCGCTATCTGAGTCATCAAATGCAACAAGCTGAGAAGTGAAATCATCCAAATCAGTATGTTTTGGCTCCATATCCCACGTCTTTGTTTCCCCTTGCTTGTAGTCATGTTGCTTGTGTGAAATGAGCCAAGTAAATGTTTTAAAACTCACTTTTAGGGTCATATTTTAATTTTTTATGTGGTGGAATTAAAAAATATATATTTTGCAAAAAAAAAAAAAAATCCATTTTTGGGCTGTCAGACCCCTGGGTTCGACCCAGGTCCTCTTGGGTTCGACCTGGGTCCTCTTGGGTTCGCCCTGGTTCGAACCAGGACTGTGAATCACAAACCCTCTCCGAACCACAGGCAAACCAAACCCGAACCCCGAACCAGGACCGAACTAGACCAATACCAGGGGTCTAGGGGGCCGAACCCGGTAACTCAAATCGTAACCCATCACGAAAATCCGATCTATACCAAAGTCAAAACCATAAAACACTCTACTAAGCGTTTCGTTGATTCCCAAAAAATTGTTCCTTGAATCGCGCCAAAACAGTAATTAAATCTTTTCACGCGGGTTGTGTCGTGTTACCACCTTCATGTAAACTCGACGTCGATCACCGTCATGACAGAAATCATTACCGGTTTAATGATTTCTTCACCGGTCTTAAACCCTACTAAAACCTTAGCAAAAATTCATCAGAAATTTGAAACACGCCTTTCGGTAATCATCACAAGTTCCGGTTCCGGTCAGATACTCATTTCCATCATACAAGCTCACCATCCAAACCGCAAATCACCAATCATCACCGATCGTCGGATCCAATCAAAACATATCTGCTTTACCAGTTAAAGTCCTATTTCACAGACTTCAGCTTTTTGCCGGTAAACCCTATCTTCCAATAAACCAAATCACTTAGATGACAAAACAAAACATCAGGAACATCAGTTGACATCAGTTGCCATCAATGACAACACAAATAACTGATCAAGTCATCTAATCATAGAATCTCAATATCTTCATCACAAATAGACTTCTATCCTTTACCAATGCAGTCACCAGTCTTCAACCGCATCACCTCATCTGTATCAGTTATGCCAAATGCCAACAATCTCCCCCTTTGGCATTGATGGCAACACCAATTAGATATACAATCAAAGTAACATCATCATCTGCAACTTGCTTGTCGGTATCACATCATCAGCCGGTTCTCCTCCTTTTATCATCTCCCCCTTAACCAATGCTTCTCTCAATCTGATCTTCAACTTCTCCCATATCTGATTTCTTTTCTTCTCCCATATCTGCCATATCTGATTTCTATTCTTCTCCCCCTTTGACAGCAATGCCAAAGGTGTAAATGCATCACTTGTCTTCAATTCTGCTGCTGCCTCTTCCATCATCTCTGCTACTCAAATCAGAAAAATTATAACAGAGCATTAAATCAAAACTTTACATCAGACTTGCTCCCCCAAAGGAGTAGCCTGCACCTTCATCAATCCTTAGTGAAAGATAATCATGAAATCCACAGGATTGATGGATCTCCATCATTCTAGTTCTTCCAATGTAGGGGTCTAACCCCTAGTTTACCTCTAAGAAACTCAAAGGTAGCCTTCGGTAAGGGCTTAGTAAAGATATTAGCTAACTGATATTTACTCTTCACATATTCCATCTTCACCTCTTTTTCTTGAACTCTTTCCCTTAGGAAATGATACTTCAATTCAATCTGCTTGGTTCTAGAATGAAGTACAGGATTCTTAGAAATGTTTATTGCACTTGTATTATCACAATAGATAGTCACCGGTTCAGACATATCTATCTTGAATCCTTCTAGCACATGTCTCATCCATATTGCCTGTGTGCAATTCATGGATGTAGTTACATACTCTACTTCAGTTGTAGATTGAGAAACACAAGTTTGTTTCTTGCTCGTCCATGCCACTAATCTTCCACCAAGTAGAAAAGCTCCACCGGTTGTGCTTTTCCGATCATCCACATTACCTACCCAATCAACATCAGTAAAGACATCCAAAGTAAAATCACCTTTATAGGAGTACCATAAACCATAGTCTACTGTGCCTTTGAGATACCGAAAAATTCTCTTCACAACCACCATGTGACTCTCTTTAGGCTCTTTTTGAAATCTAGCCACTAATCCAACAGCATGAGCAATATCCGGTCTGCTATGAACAACATAGTGTAGCTTGCCAATCATAGATCTGTACTCTTTTTCACTAACAGCAAGGGAATCATCTTGCTTGGACAACTTGCAACATGTCACCATCAGTGTTCCTACCGGTTTGCAGTCTTCCATGCCGAAAGTCTTCAACACCTCTTTGATATACTTGGTCTGACAAATAAAGATACCACCATCCAGTTGTTGGACTTGTAAGCCAATAAAGAACTTTATTTCACTGATTAGAGACATTTCAAATTCCTTTTTCATTATATCAACAAAGTCCATACACATATCATCATTTCCACCAAAGATTATGTCATCTACAAACACTTCTGCTATCAGCATCTTGTCTCCATCAGTCTTCAAATAAATGTTGTCGTCCTCATTGGTACGTTGGAATCCAATTCTGATCAAATGAGCATGTAATCTTTCATACCATGCCCCTGGTGCCTGCTTTAGACCATATAGTGCTTTATGCAATTTACACACCATGTCTTTATCATCAGTCAAGGAAAATCCATCTGGTTGTTCGCTGTATACTTCTTCTTCTAGAATCCCGTTTAGAAAGGTTGATTTGACATCCATTTGGCAAACTTCGAATCCCTTATATGCAGCAAATGCCAGCAGCATCCTTACACCTTCTAATCTAGAAACAGGTGCAAATGTTTCACCATAATCCTCACCTTCTTCTTGAGCATACCCTTTGCAGACTAACCTTGCCTTGTTTCTTACAATCTTTCCTTCTTCATCCAATTTATTCCTAAAGACCCATTTTGTTCCAATTACAATCTTATCCTCCGGTCTAGGAACAAGTGACCATGTCTGATTCTTCTCAATTTGATCTAATTCTTCATTCATTGCATTTACCCAATAGTCATCATTTAGTGCTTCCTTAACAGACTTGGGTTCAATTGTAGATATCAAACATGAATTCTCTCGGATCTTTCTCCTGGTTTGCACACTTGCATTCTTATCACCAATTATTTGCTCTTGTGAATGATTCACTCTGACATATCTAGGTATTGCCTGTGTCGGTTTTGCATCTTCTGTATCAAGTTCTTCATCTTCTTCCTCACTGTCTGTAATGTCCCTACTAGTTAGAGATCATTATCCTGCAAAACAGATTGTTAGAATACAACATATAAATATATAAATAAACCATTTTTAAATTTGCAATCTATTTTTAATAGTTAATTAACATAATCATAATTTTTATCTAATAAAAAGGATACGAACGCCATATGGCGATATATTCTTAGGCTGCCCTGAAGCTCGCCTTCTTGGAACCCATCTTGGTTCCAAGCCCTCCAGGAAGTCGAAGGTGAACTTCGACTCCTGTCTTGGATGTATTTTCTTACATCCAAGCCATCCAGGAACCAAGGTTTTAATTTGATTCCTGTCTTGAGTGTAATTTCTTACACCCAAGCCATCCAGGAAATCGAAGGTTAATTCGATTCCTGTCTTGGATGTAATTTCTTACATCCAAGCCATCCAAGAACCAAGGTTTTAATTTGATTCCTGTCTTGAGTGTAATTTCTTACACCCAAGCCATCCAAGGCAGACCATAAGTCAATTCCTTGCCTTGGGTGATGTTCCTCATCACCCAAGTCCATTAGAGGGGACCGGCTAGATCCAACTCTTCTTGGATGAACATGTCAACCAAGCCATTCATATATGCATATAGATCATCAGTATATATATATATATATACTACCAACTAGGGATTCACGTATCCCTCCATTAGGCATCAGGGAGTTCCCGCCCCCTTGGCCTTCATTATTTAATGCTATTTATATTGTATTTGCCAATTTATTGTTATTTCCATTTCGTATTTCACATTATTAATATATATTCTTAACAATGTATTTGTTAACATATATTTTAAATATACCTAACTATCAACATATTGTTATTAATCTCCTTAATTAAATCTATATTAACATGTTCATTCCCTAACGTGTCAATCTGTATCTTGTATTCATTAAATAAGTAAATAACATTACATGCTAATTACCTACATTCCTTGTTATTAACACATTACTTATATTCATTAATTAAATACTGCAAATTGTCATAGCTTACTAACCCTATATTCTATTTACATATATTAACATATTAATAACCTTACGTGAAAAGCATACCACACATACCTGTTCGTACTCAGCCACTATCTCTTCTTCCTTTCCCACCCGCTTGCTACTCCTTCCTTTTCCTTTCCCCCGTATTTATTAGTCTCCCGTGAGGGGTTATACCCCTTCATGGTGCCCTTCCGTATGGAGGGGTGCGGTGCTGATCAGGCTGTGATCACCGTCGCACCTCTTGTGCGGAGGTGATCGGGTGTGGGGGGAATTAAATATGTAATTATTTATTATTTGTTTTGTTTATTATGTATTATTTTATTATTATTTTTATTTTATTATTATTATTATTTTATTTTATTTTTTTTAATTTTTATTTATTACAAAGATCTATTTAAATAATTCTCTTTTGTCCTATTAAATATCTGATTGATATTTACTATATGTTTAAATATATTTTATTAGTTTAATCATTAATTTATTTATTTAATTAATCTATAAATATATTTATGCAAATACTTTTACATTATGTGATACCTTTAGGGGTTATCACACTGTCATCGCTTACCGGTTGAGCATCTAATTCTGTATTTGCCGGTTCTTTATTACTCTTTGCCTTTGGTTCAATGATTACAAACTTTTCCTCATTGTCATCCTTTTCAGGTTCTGATCTGCTTGTACCTTCAGACTTATCAAATAGATCATCAACTTTTACATTAGCACTTTCAACAATTTTCTTAGTTCTCTTATTGTAACATTTATATGCCTTACTCTTAGAAGAGTAACCAAGAAAAATTCCTTCATCAGATTTTGCATCAAATTTCTCAGTGTAGTTATCTCTCTTAATAAAACATTGACTTCCAAAGATTTTAAAATAACTTACACAAGGAGTTTTTCCATACCATAGCTCATAGGGTGTCTTGTTGTTACCTCTCTTTACCAGTACCCAGTTTAAAGTGTATACAGCAGTACTGACCGCTTCTCTCCAAAACATTTTGGATACATCACCCTGTAATAACATGGTTCTTGCAGCTTCAACTATTGTTCTGTTCATCCTTTCTGCTATGCCATTCTGTTGTGGTGTCCTCGGAGCAGACATCTGTCTCTTTATACCCTGTTCATCACAATACTTAACAAATTCATCGCATGTGAATTCACCTCCTCAGTCTGATCTTAAACACTTCAAGTTCTTACCGGTTTCCTTCTCAACCAAAGCTTTAAATGATTTAAATTTACTAAATGCTTCTGATTTTTCTCTCAAAAATGTCACCCACGTCATTTTAGAATAGTCATCGGTGAAGATCATGAAATATCTATCACCGTAATAACTCTTTGTTCTCATAGGGCCACAGAGATCAATATGTACCAAATCTAAAATATTCTCAAAAATACAATTCTTGCTCTTGAAAGAAATAGAGGTCATCTTACCGATTTGACAATCTTTGCATATCACACTATCCGGTTTGACAAGTTGGGGTAATCCTCTTACAACACTTGACTTGCTTATCTTAACAAAATTATCAAAATTAACATCACAACATCTTTTGGCCATAACCAACTGTCTTCCATTCTTGCAACCAGACAATTATTAATATTACTATTCAAATGGAATAAGTTACCTCTAGTTTGCTTCCCAGTAGCAATCAGTTCACCATTACCTCCAAGAATTCTACAGACTCCACTTTTAAACTCAAGCAAATAACCTTTATCATTGAGCTGACCAACACTTACAAGATTATGCTTTAGACCATCAACCCAAAACACATCATCAGCATTACTCTTCTCATTTAGAGAAATTGAACATTTACCTTTCACCATGCAAGGAGAGTTATTTCCAAATCTAACAATACCTCCATCAAATTCATTAAGGGTTATGAACTTACTTTTATCTCCGGTCATGTGGTGTGAGCAACCATTGTCTATAATCCATTCATCACTATTCTCCATATGAGATACTAGTGCCTTTTCATCTGACAGTTCCTCCTTCACGGCTACAAACACAATTGCTTCATTGTCATCTTCATCTTCCGACTCCTCAGCGGTCACACCTTCATCTACTACAACATAACAATGTTTCTTGCCCTTTCCTTTGAATTTTCTACACTTTTCTTTCTTATCGGTGTTATAGGGCAGTTAGCAGCAATATGACTAATTTTACTACAAGAGAAACACTTCAAAGGTAGCTTTCCTTTATACTTACCCGTGCCTCTTGGAAATCTCTTTGCTAACAGTACCTCAAGTTCCATCACTTGATCTTCATTGTCTTCATTTCCCCGGTTACTTCCATGACTTGTCTTGCACTCATGATTTTGACATATATCTTTCCCTTTTCTAGCAAATGAACCAGTAACAGAAGCTTTAAAGGCAGATTCAGTAGATTGTATCACACACTTGGCAAAACTATTTAACTCAAAAGTTGTAAGCTTACCCTTACCAATCAATGAATCAACAGTTACCTTATCCTTTGAAATAGATCTAAGTTCTTGGATTGCAGATACTCTTATAGCATAATGAGGTTGAAGAGTTCTAAGCATTTTACTTACTATTGCATCATCTTCTATTTTACCTCTAGCACTCTTTATGCCGCCAACAACTTCTTTGATTCGTTGACCATACTGTGCAATATTTTCTCCTTCAAGCATTCTCATGTCATCAAACTTTCCTCTCAAGCTTTCCTCTTTGGCTCTTTGAATAGGCTCATCTCCTCCATAGATCGTCTCTAACTTTTCCCAAACCTGTTTCCAATCCTTGAACATCAATACATTCTGAATCAGATAAAGTAATTACAATAGCTTCTAGGGCTTGCATGTTATCTTGTTGTTCTCTAAGTTCATCCGGTGTCAAGGGAGTAGTAGTAGGAGCAACATATGTTGTTTCAACTTGCTTCCAATATTGTGCACCAAGACCTTTGATGTAGATCTTCATTCTGTCTTTCCAGATCTTGTAGTTATCCTTGTTGAACTTAGGACCCTCTTTCTTCATCATCTTGACTTCCTCAGAATCTTTTCCTCAAGCAGTTAGGCTTTCTGCACATAGAGGACCAAAGCTCTGATACCAATTGTTAATCCTATGAGGATCCGGTTAATACTGAGAGGGGGGGTGAATCAGTTTTAAGACCAATTGAAACTTTAAACCCAAAATCAAACTTATATCAGATCTGACACCATTTAACAAATATCTCAACTTCTTTAATCAAATCTAACAGCCTTTTTATCAGATTTGCTTAACACACTAATCAAATCATTTACCACATCAATCAATTCTTTCACCACTTAAGCAATCATGTAGATTTGATCATTTACCAACTCTATATCCTCATCAATCAGATCAAAACACTTTCTCTACCAACACATATCAATACCGGTAACCTCTGATAAAACATCATAACCGGTGTCTCCAAAATAATGCATGAAATGAAACATAAACAAGAACATCACATAAAAAACATTCTACACATGAACACCGTGAGTTTTTGACGTGGAAACCCAAATTGGGAAAAACCACGGTGGGAGTTGGCACCCACAAATATTTGTACTCTTTTGAAGTACACCCTGTTAGGAGTCACCTGGTTAAGGGATTTGCCTAGCAGCCCAGTTAGGAGATCAATGATCTGTTAGGATCAACCTCGTGAGAGGATTTAACACTCTTTTGAGAGATGCCCTGTTAGGGGACTTAAATGTTTAAGGCCTGTTAGGACCTACCCGATTAAGGGATTTAACCTGCTGCAACTGTTAGGAAACAACAGTAAGAAAATGATCTGTTACTTGCACTTCTTTGCTTGCTTGAACAGATCCAGTTATGCACAACACTCTGCAACTCTCAAGCAGATCTCACACTTCACTTGGACGGCTCAACACATTCTCTAAGACCACCAACATCAAAAACATCAACTGTGCCATCCTAAATAGCCATCTCAACTAGGTCGGCCACTAAACCCTAATTACATCATGAATTTACAATTCAAATCATAAGAGATCATCTCAGATCGATATACAGATCATTACAACAAATTACAATGCAATATCAACCGTTGGTTGATCGTAACCCATCACAAAAAATACGATCTGTACCAACGTCAAAACCATAAAACACTCTATTAAGCGTTTCACTGATTCCCAAGAAATTCTTCCTTGAATCGCGCCAAAACAATAATTAAATCTTTTCACACGGGTTGTGACGAGTTACCACCTTCATGTAAACTCGCCACAGATCACCGTCATAATAGAAATCATTACCGGTTTAATGATTTATTCACCGGTCTTAAACCCTACTAAAACCTTAGCAAAACTTCATCAGAAATTTGAAACACGCCTTCCAGTAATCATCACAAGTTCCGGTTCCGATCAGATACTCATTTCCATGATACAAGCTCACCATCCAAACCGCAAATCACCAATCATCGCCGATCGTCGGATCCAATCAAAACATCTTTGCTTTACCGGTTAAAGTCCTATTTCACAGACTTTAGTTCTCTGCCGGTAAACCCTGTCTTCCAGTAAACCAAATCACTTAGATGACAAAACAAAACATCAGGAACATCAGTTGACATTAGTTGCCATCAATGACAACACAAATAACTGATCAAGTCATCTAATCATAGAATCTCAATCTCTTCATCACAAATAGACTTCTATCCATTACCAGTGCAGTCATCATTCTTCAACTGCATCACCTCATCTGTATTAGTTATGCCAAATGCCAACACAGTTTAGCTTGGATTAATTTTTTATTTCACATGAAAATTGGAACAAGGATCATGTTTTGATCCTACAATAAGTTGACCAAAGATCATCATTTTCTTTTAAATCAATCCATGCAATCACAATTTGATAGGATCGCCAAATCCACTTACATCCACTCCAATTACTTCATTTACGCACATGACCTTTCCTCCTCTCATCCACTTACTCACTTGACTCCTTGTGCTTATTCATCTAAGAAATTCCATAAATGGGTGAGAAGGCTTAGGTAAGTAGTGTCATCGTCTTCAAAGGTATGAAGGATTTTGATAGTTGATAAAGACTATGAGCGCATTTTTGAGGAAAAAATCTTGGAAGCTTTAAAGATTCTGCTGATAATGATTTAAAGAGTACTTTGTACCCTATGTGTCTTCTCTATTCAATGATTTGACCTTTTATTTGATCCTAGTGCCTTTGCCTATTCTTTCACCAAGTACTTTAAGAAACAGCACCTGGTCTAAGTAGTTCTAGGTAAAAGTGTCACAAGTAGAATGACCAATTCATTAAATAAAACTGTAAATATGATGATTGAGTAAATTTCTAACATCTTTTGCATTTCAATAAAATAAAATAATATGTAAATACTACAAAATATTTAGAAGTTTTAACATTTAAACATTTAGCAGATGATTTGGCTAGGTCTGGAAAGTTCTGCGCCAGATTACAGGAATTCTTGGAACACCCGATTTCTTAATTGGAATATCATATGTAAAGCTCTATTCATTCTCATTTCGTCAATTGAGAACCAATTAAATACCCCATTTATTATGGAATGAACCCAGACATGTAAAATTTTATGTTGTGCCAATTTGCTTAAATTCATATTGGATCAAGCCTTGTACTCAGGTGTTATTACTAGAGAACATAAGAAAGTGTCTGTAAGGCATCTAGAAAGCAAATAGTTTGATTGTGACTTCATCAAATGATAGAGATGACAACATTCAGAGGTAGGAGATTTTGGTTAAGAAATTCATGAGTTTCATAACCTTCCTATCTTCCCAGCAATTTTCCCTTGGTACAGGTTACCATGGTCTGATGGCAAGTAATTCTCCATTCTTCATTATTTTCTGCTTCTTCCTTCACAATTGGGTGGCAGATTGAGAAAAATTCAGATCCCACGAAATAAAAGATGTCTTCTATTGTGTATTTTAAACTGTCGCTAATCTTGATCCAGTAGCCACCAACAAAAGTTAGCCTCAGTGGGTAGTTGCGCAACGGAAGTCATGATCAGGTCTTGCCCAAAATGAGATGACAAAATACAGACAACTACGCAAAGCAACACTTTCTTTAATTTTCCAACTATCTGACTAGATGGTCAGCTGTTCTTCTATTTTAAGACCACAGAAAAAAAACAGTAAAGAAAAATCATGCCAAAGGTCTTCTCGTTAACATGACAAAAAACTATTATCCTTCCTAGTTGTTTCAAGATTTAATTTTCATCTCTTGCTTCTTTCTTGAACCGTTCTTAAGAAAATCAATCCACATTTTAAGAAGACATTTTGGAGACTTCATGATTCTTAAATTGTTTCTAGTCCATTTTAGACATTGTGGTATAGAAAGCACCCTGTGACCCAGATAAAGTTTTAACACAAAATAATCCAACATAAAATGTCAAAAGAACTAACACCTATGTATGAAAAATCACTTCATGCCACTACGAGTATTTTTTACTCAGATACAAAACAGATTCTCACATACATTACTTTCTAGCATATCTGCGAAAAAAACATCGGCATTTGTACCTAATTCAAATTTTATTCTAGACATATCAGCATTTTGCAATGTCTTTTAAACTACTGCTATATCACCAATTATTTCCATTATTAGATTCTACCATGTGATATATTCTATGTATTCTAGGAGGGAAGATTTCCTGAGCCCTTTTTTCATAGGAAAAGGTTGCTTGAAAGTTTGAAACATGCTTTATGTGAGCTGCACCTCATAAATGGAACTCTTCACATTCTCTTCAGCTAAGATTCCAAGCCAGGGCACTATCTATTCTGCAAAAATTTGTCTTGGACTTGAACCGAATTTCATTCCTTTGACACAAATCACAAGATTCAAATCTTGTAGGATAGTTTGAAAGTCACCAACATCACCAGCACATCACGTGTTCTCTGAATTGCTTAAATCTTTTGCTTTCACAGTATACAAAGAATAGAACTCTAGCAGAAATTATGAGCAAAATACCATGATGTTGCCCTTTATTGAAATGGGTAATGGAAAATGAACACTACCTCTAGTTACAACCTATATCGTGAGTGAATATTCGTAGCACTTCCCTGCGTTCTGTTAGTTGTCTGTAAAGAATAACTGTAAATACATTATCAATTCCATTATTCTCTAAAAGATGGTTTTCACAAAGTTGCTAAGAATTTTTCAGTGTTTTTATTTGCATTGCCGAATGACAGATTCTTCTTGTGCGTTAATACAGGTACATTGTTGGGGTAGTTTATATTGTTTCGTATTTAAACAATTGCTATAGCAATGATCTAAGTTCAAGCCCCTATTATCCGATAGCCATCATAATGCCCGCCAAGGCCAGTTGCAAATCGTAGATAAATTTCAGCAGAACAGAGATTGCAAGATAAAGTTACCAAATCAGATAGAATATAAAGCTTTGAAGTGCACTTTACGGGTGGTGTGAATGCTTACCAAACCAAAAAAAGGTTATAAATAGAGTTAAAATGTGCGCCAAATAATTGCAAAAGGCTAACAAAAGAACAGTATACAAAGAACCATGGTCGTCTCTTAACAAGGCCTGATACATGTTCGTCTCTAAACAAACGATAAACCAAAAGTTATTGCAAAAGCACTCTCTACTTAAAATATTTAGAATGTGCGTAAGAGTAGAAGACGGTACCCTGAAGAGACAATGCACTGCAATCAAGCCCCCTACGAGATGCAATTTTGGCTGCTGTCTGCAGTGGGATCATCGACATTGCACACAGTAACTCTGCACGCAATCTGCCAAACAAACAAATTAATTAAGTAATTGGAGCTTCTGTAGTCTAGTATTATTTAGATGTTTTATTTTTATGAGATTTTAGATATTCAAAATTACGAGTCATCCTCCCTGCAGCACGACTAGCTAGTAGAAGGCAGTGGTACCATTATAATAACCAGTGTTCAAATCTCAACTTAGAATCACCGGACCGAGCGCCAGTGATATGTACAAGCATATAAAAACATATGTAGTAACATCCGGCTATCCTCATTAACAATGTTTCAATGACGATTTGAGTACTCAATTCTTGTAAAAGCTGATGGATGGACTACTCAAACTCTTTAATTGCGGCGTTAAAAGTTAGAACCATGGTCGAGGAACCTATAATTTTCGTTAACGTTATTTCAATGACGATTTTTCATGAGTGGTCACTTCTTGTAAACACTAATGGATTACTGACTAAAACCCTAAACCCTTTAAATGTGGTGTTGAAAGTCAGAAATTACCTTGAAGGAGAACAAGTAAAACGAAGAGGGGAGCTTGCAGTGTATTTCCCCAATGGAGGAGGAGAAGCTCTGGGGCTCCGTGGCTTTGTACTTGATCTGAATGTAAAATTAAATGCAGGCCTCCCAGACCTCGCAAATGCTCTACACCTGCCTGACATTTCTTGAATATGTGCTAATTTGAAGGTATTCACCGAGGCTCTGGGTTCGAATAACAACCGTTATTGGAAGCAGTTATGATGGCAGAGAATTACTTATCGTTGTTATGAATGTGATGGAATGGATGATTAAAATGAGAGTAACTATTAGGGATGCAGTGTGTGACTCGTGCGAAAATGTATCGCTCAGAAATTAGAAATGCAGAAAAATAAACTGAACCTCTGTTACAGTGTTTTGAGCAAAAAATATTCTATTTTCTTAATGTTTTTATTATTATATAAAAAAGTGCTAAAATTTTAATGACATCTAGGAGATGAGTGGTGTAAAGGTCGAGAATCTTAAAATTAATACATTTTCACCTTTTTTTTTATGACAGTTTTTCTATTATGAATTTTGATCAAGAAGCTTGTCATTTTGTGAAGTCTTGTCTCTTCAACCTTCAAAATGTTTTCAAACTGCTTACTAACATTCTCATATGTTGAGCAATGGATATTCTCCCTACAAAATGATACAATTGTAAAAACACAAATTTGCATAATACAATTGTTTTTCAACGAATTTTTGGTTCTAAAACGATATTGAAGAGGCAGAGGATCGAACTAGTTGAAATCACGTAAAAATTTATTGTGATTTACAAATTTTGTGTGTTTTTATCAAAGTGTTGTTTTATATAGAGAATAGACAAGTCCCATATGTTGCACATTCTATGATGAAGTGCCACTCGGTTTCAACCATACCTTTGTTACAAAAGATGCAAGCTCTTTCTTACCACCTTTCTTTAGGGGTTCTCCATCTTCCCATTTCACATCTAAGGGGATGAGAATTGGTCTTTGGTTGCACTATTAAAATTTTAGCCTTTCCCTTAATTGCAACCCTCAAATAGGCTTTTTCATCATACTTCTACATGGGGTTGAATTCTTTGACATAATGTGTTTTTTTTCAAACATTTTGTTTTGTCCACATGATAGTTTTGGATTTTTCTAAAACCAACATTTTTATCTCTTCATTAGTGTTAGGACACTCATACCAATTAATGCTCCATTTGTCCATCCACTTGTTATTTTGTTTCCACTAAGTCTTCTTTATGTGGTTTAACTCCTCTTCAACAACCATTTTGCGCTAGCAATGTTTATCCATGTTTTCAATATTCTATTACAATATTGAATTTTCTTAATGTTTGTTATTATATAAAAAACTGTTGGAATTTTAATGACATCTACAAGATCAAGTGATCTAAGGATCAAGAGCCTCAAAATTAACACATTTCCATATTTATTTTCATGTCAATTCTTCTATTGTGAATTTTGACCAAGATGCTTAATCATTTTGTGAAGCGTTGTCTCCTCAAAAAGACTCCTTCAAATTGTCCACCTTCATAATGTTTTCAAATTGCTTATGAATATCCTCATATGTTGGACACTCTATGATGAAGTGCCACTCGGTTTCAACCACACCTCTATTACAAAAGATGCAAGTCTTTTCTTCCCACCTTTCCTTAGGGTTTCTCCATCTACCAGTTTCACATCTTATGGTGATGAGAATTGGTCCTTAGCTACACTATTAAAATTCGAGCATTTCCTTTAATTGCAACCTTCAAATAGGCTTTTTCATCATGCTTCCATGTGGAGTTGAATTCTTTGACATAATGTGTTTTTTCTACCATTTTGTTTTGTCCACATGATAGTTTTGGATTTTTCTAAAACCAACTTTTTTATCTCTTCATTAGTATTAGGACGCTCATACCAATTAATGTCTCATTTGTTCATCCACTTTTTATTTTATTTCCACTAAGTCTTCCTCCTATAGTTTAACTCCTCTTCAACAACCATTTTTGGGCTAGCAATGTTTGTCCATATTTTCAACATTTTTTAAGTAACTTAAAGAAAATGAATTATTGTTGATGCTTCCATCAAGAACATACTAGCCTTAGATAAAAGGATCTCATATGGTACTGTTGACTTGACTTTGAGATTACTAGTGATTAGTTATTTTAAAATTCTTTCAAATTGTCTATACTTGTAGTTTGATATGCTACTCCCCCAAACTTCACAACCATAGAGGACAATCAACACATGACCAACAAACCAAAAAAAGGTTTTCTTGGTTTTCTAATCCTATAACTACGCTTTCTTGTAGTTGTATTGAAGAAGGTAAGAAGTTCTCCATCCTCATTGAATCTTTTTTGTCTTGCATGTCTCCCAATTGATCTTGTTTGAATTAAGATTTGGCGTCCACTAGCCCATGTCATATATCTTTTCTTGGGCTATGGTGTTATAGAAGTCCTTGACCTAAAGTTTGTAATTTGATTGTGTTTGTGAAAATCTAGAAGTTTTTTATAATTAGGTAGTTCTTAAAATTTTATTTCAAAAAAAATATTTAAAATTTAATGGATAATAGATATCTTATATTAATAAAAAATATATATTAGTGAAAAAGATTGGACCTTAATTTTATTTTTCAATAAATCTAAGACTTAAAATATAGAATCTTTTACTTTTCAAAAAAAAATTGTTATCATCTAACACTTTTTCTTCATATCTCGAGACATTTGATTAGTAACTATAAATTAAGAAGTTCTTTAATGAAAGTGCTTCCTAATCTTATAAAATATTTTTTAGAAAAAAAGTTAGTACATAATTTTGTATTGATTTATGTCTTTTGAAACATTATTTCATCACATGATCTATTATAATCAATTTAAACAAGTTATTAATAGACCAATCAAAATATTTTATTTTTAATTTTTAAAAATTTCAAGAATAATTTTTAATAATTATCTAATTATAAACTATAAAAGAAACTATTTATTTGAAGTTAATTTATTTTAAAACAATTCAGAAACAATTTATTGTTTTATTATCAATTTTTTATACAATATTTTTATATCTATTGTTATATGAATTGTAAAGATTATAGTTTAGTTCACTATAATAATGAATGATTATTTTGTATAAGGGAGCTTAAATCGTGGAATTTATAAGATGTAGATGCATTCAACAACTTTTAATAGTATACAAAAATGCAATGCCTTAGGAGAATAGGTGTTTAGGACAATAAAGATGATTTGAGAGCCTTAGGAGAATAGGTGTTTAGGACAATAAAGATGATTTGAGAAATAATATTATAGTATCAAATTTATGGGTATCCAATTATTGATTGCTATCATCATAGATATTCTTTTGCATGTGAATTGATGATAGATAGTGCATATTATAGCTCAGAAATTATTGGTATGAGTTAATATAATATTCACATTAAAATACATTTTATGTCTTCTAACTCACACATTATCCATCTACTAGGTCAACCTCCATGTATGGAAATAGAAATTTTAATGAATCATTTTGTAGTTTATGATTCTAAGTGATCTATTTTTGGGGTCTACATATTGATTATGGTATATGGGACTCCATTGTACTCCATATAGGAGGCACCTATTTGTGCTACAAATGAGGCACACATACCCTACTCCTATAGGATTTGTACTTGTGACCTCTCTTTCAAGAGTATATGAACTAACAAGCCAAAGACTATTAAAAAGTATTGTGTGATTTAGTTTCTTAACTTATAAAATATCATTACAAAATATTCACTTTTTTCCATATCTATTTCCTATCATCACCATTCACTAGCTATTAGTGTGCCCCTTTCGTCATATGAATAAATAAAATTATATCATACAAATATTGTTGCATTATTTTATTTTTTTGTAATTAGCTTGTTTACTTTATGGCATATTACGTATCTAGAATAAGGTAAGTGTTATTAGGTAAGTATCTACTTTGATAGGTGTGTACTTCCATATGAAACTTATTTTTTCTTTTTTTCCTCAAACTGCATTTTCATGTGTGACTATGTTTCCTTTATCCTAAATTACTTGTACATTCAATTCTCTCAATAGTGTATATATTATACACCCACTTGTAGCTCTCATGTGAGCAATTATTCAATCTCATCAAAAGTTATCTTTTGATTAAAATATAATTTATTCTATCTTATCTATGTTCCTTATGTTTATTTTAGGCCTCCTTGATCCTAGGTTACTATCTCTATGACCAAATCTTACAATAACAAGTTTTGAGCAATTGAGATAGTTGATAGGTTTACATATTTAAAACTGTATTGGAGGATTTATTTATTATAGTTTTAGGTGATTTAAGTCTTAAATATTGGTTTCTTGTCACAAATATTATTCTATTGGTGCTTATTTTTGTCATTTGAAGTAACTTTTGCTTTAAGGTTTGATTTTGTGAAGATTTTTTATATTGCTTGAGCTTAAATAAATTGTTATCTTCTCAATAAGGTTGGAATAAATATTTCCTACTGTGTACACCTAAAAATGGCTATGACTAATTAATTAAATATTTATTTTTTATTTAAAGCTTATTGTTCTATTAAATAAATAAATTGAAAAGTTTATTTATTTAATTCATTAGTCCTATTCTTCTATATCAATTTATTAATTAAATAGTCATTGTTTGATTAATTATTTTTTAAAGTCTTCCTTGATTAAATAATTCTAAATTATTTAATTAAATATCTTTTCCACATCATTTTCTTTCCACGTCATCTTATTTGCCAACTCATTGCTATGTGGCTAAATAAATTAACTTTTCCTATTTATTAAATTAGTTGCATTTAGTCTCCAACTTCTAAGTCCTCATCAAGTGGGGGGAAATCAAGATGTCCTCCTACTCCCTATATTCTCTCCATTACTACATCTTTAGAGGAGGTTTTGTCCACCTCACCCTAGTCAATAGCCACTTGTCCTACATTTCATAGATCATCTCCAACCATCCTACATTCTTAGGGTCTTCAACTGTGGTCAAGGTGAGCATGCTACCATTTGGACTCTTCTTTCACCTTTTCATCCAGCTTGCATGTGTAGGAGGAACATCTTCCTCCTTTCTCTCTCACATCTTAACCAATCACTCATATCCATTTATTTGTCAAGATTCACTCTCAACCATTGATCCTTGTCATGTAAGATTTTGCTCATGCAAAGTCAATAAAAGATGCACTTTCACAGCAATTTGAAACTAGTCATTATCTTGCAATCAGGTCATTTTAGAGCAATCAGAGCATTTTAGCAATTTATAGTGTGCCTTTAGCTTAGCTTAGATTTTCATATAGTTGCATAATATCTTGCATAATCTATTTAGCTTGCATCTATCATTCAAATGCCACTCTCTATTCATCTATTGTCGTCTTGAAAACCAAAATTAGTGCAACACATCAACAAGCAAGATCAAAGGTGATAGGACACAATGAGACAACAACTAGAGGTTTACTGGTTTTATTATTCTTCTTTTATTTTGTTTCATTGGTAATCTTGGATGTTCTATAGGATTTTAGAGTTTGTGGTATCTTAGCATAGTCTTGCAGGTTTCTTTCATTCATTTTTTCTAGGTTACACACCTACAAATTCTTTGAGTAGTTGAAGAAGCCTAGCAATTCAAAGGAAGAAAATAAGCTTGTTATGAAGCCAAAGGTAGTTATAGTTAACCCTAAGTATATTGTGGCCAATCCTAAGTCCACTAAACCAACTAATAATAAAGTTACTATTTCTACAAACATATTTCCAAATCTATTGTTACCAAACCTATGTCTAATAAGAAGTATGCTAACACTAAGCCCAATGTAATATAAACCTCTATGTTTTTTAAAAATATTGTAACTGAAAACGAGATACAAGCAACTCCATTTCCACTTTCTGATCAATTAGTCATTTAGATTGACAAGGTGAGAGCATGTGGTGGGTAAGTGCACAAAGATGGTGGTCGAAAGGGGGGTATAAGTGGACACTTTTTTTTTTTTTTCTAAAATCAGGTGAACCTAAACTTTGAGGCAAAATTTGAAAGTCATCCACTCAAAATATGAAGACAATCAAAGAGCAAATATTGTAGTACTCTGAATCTAGATTCCAAACTACTAAACCTTTTCAAAATTGGATAATATTAAAGGGGTCAAATCATTCGTGCACGAAAAACAGATCCTGATTTTTTCTTAAAAACATAACATAGTGTCTGACATACACATAAAAAAAAGTCATAGTTAGATTTAGTATTTTGACAAATCCTTTGGCAGGAAGATAGATAAGAGTGAGCACTAGAAGATGTCTATTTTTTTGTAATTTTTTGTTGAGTATTTTTTTTTTAATGATTTTTCCAATTGAGCACATCCTGAAAATTAGGTACATGTTCGTGCACGAAGCATAAGTTGCACTAAAAAAATAAAAAATACAATTATTTTTTTTAATTGTAAATAATCAAGTGCACTACAATAATATATAAAGTTTTTAAAATTTGGATAATTAGATCAAAATTTATTAAAATAATGGTACACGTATGTCTGTGAGAACTATGGAGACACTAGTAAAAGAAATTCAATAATAATATGTTATTGTTGTTCAAATTTTTAAAAAATTATTTGGTTAGAAAGCTCAGAAGATGGGTGAAAATATGGTGGAAATTTTAGAAATACCCACTTGATGAAGTGTAAACCTAATGATGACAAAGTCAAGAAACCAAGTTGATAAAATAAAACACATCAAAAAGGTGGGAAATGGAGGGAAATCAAACTTCCAAGTTGTAGCTTTGTCATCCAGGCCTATTTCCAAGCCTAAACGATCAAAAGCGCATACGGGGTACCTATGGTATAAAAAGCGCATATGGGGGTACTTATGGTGTAAGAAGCATGTACGCTCTATCTTTACTATAAACAGCACGTACGCGCTACTTTTGTTTAAAATTTGGGAGTGTATAATATGATATTGTATGTATAATATGTGTATAAACATATAATATATAATATACGTGCGTGCGTGTGTGTGTGTGTGTGTGTGTGTGTGTGTGTGTGTGTGTGTGTGTGTGTGTAATAATATATAATATAGTGGAGGATGGCAGCAAATCCTTCGTGCAATCTCATGACATTTATGCCATCACTTCTGCATTCATTACTCATCCTAAACGACGACAGAGGAATTTATTTCCCTTTGGCTTGAGAGCTAGTGTTTGTGTGTTTATTAATTGATTGCACTTCTTTGTGGCTTTTATGACATTGTCATTGCATAAATTGGTGCAGTTTCAATTTGCAGGTGACTATGGAAGCAAATTTCATCCTGCGCACAGAAAAGAAGTTGGTGCCATTCGTGAGCAAGGTGACGGAGAAGAGGATGCAGGGACTTTTCTGTTACAAGGCGGAGAAGCTGTGGAGTGCGACTCGCCTCATGCTTGCAAAAGAGGTGGTGTATGTCCATCATCGATACCAGACGAATATGGAAGTGTACTCCTTGATTCTGGCATGGGCATGCAAGTTTGAGCCAAAGGTGGAGAAGATTAGACTCACATTGACCAAACTGATTGATGGGGAGTACTTGCTCAATCTTGACTCACTTCTGGAGTGGTTTGTGGCTCGAGTAGGCATTTGTATCAAGGAGGGAGATGACCAGGAGGAGTTGCTGCCTTTTGTCTATTGGTCGGAGGATGATACAAAAGAACAATGTTGTGAATGTGCTCGTATTAGATGGGAAGATATGAAGCTATGTGTGAAACTAATAAGGGCAGACAAATTCTTGAAGGCATTGCATGTGGTAGCATGGATGGAAGCCGATAGAGACCTGAGAGACAGGTTTGAGGAAGGACGGTTTGTTCAGTTGCTGGCGAGCTTGGAAGGTGACCCCGATTTCGGATGTTTGGATTGCATCCCAAAGATGAAATGTGAAGCGGCAAGAGGTAAAGCTCTGACCATGAAGGAGGGAGGGGAGAAGTAGAGCCAAGGCGACAGCGAGTGAGTGGTCATTTGGCCATTGTTTTTAGATACTTTTACAAATTTTTTGATAATAGTTAACTTTTAAAACTAAACTATCTCTGTAATATTTGGGTTTGGCAAGAGCAGCATTGAATTGGTCTTTTTTTGGACTTACATAGGTTGTATGGTTTTTTATAACATACTGTATGGTTGTGGGTAGTATGGGGGTTTGTTGTCTACAATATGTAAATGGACTATGGGAGACTGCATTTCTATATGCTTAAATTTTTGCATTAATATAATACAAAAACTATTACCGATCAAAAATATATATATAATATATAATATATTAAGTATATATACACACATATGTGTGTATGTATGTGTATTGTCTCCCTCTCTCCCCCTCTCAAGCACATACAAGGTGTCTCTCTTTCTCTCCCTCTCACTCACTCTCTTTCTCCCTCCCTCTCCCTCTCTCCCCCTCTCCCTCTCTCTCTCTCCCTCCCTCTCCCCTTCTCCCTTCCTCCATACTCTCTCTCTCTCTCTCTCTCTCTCTCTCTCTCTCTCTCTCTCTCTCTCTCTCTCTCTCTCTCTCTCTCTCTCTCTCTCTCTCTCTCTCTCTCTCTTTACTACAAATAGCACGTATGGGGTTATAAGCCTATTAGTTTGTTGCCTTGCCATAACATTTTTAAGGTGTAGGAGCGCATACAAGGTGAAAAAATATATTGTTGGGCTTGCCAACATTTTAGGGACTAACAGCGCACACGCAGTTATTAATATACCATGTACGAGGTACTTAGATATAGTTTTATTTGCCCAAGAGCCTTAATGGCCTCAAAAGAAGTTTTTGAGGTTGTTGAAGGCCCGACTGCAACTATGTCTGCACTTCTATCACTGTTTTATAAATAGAAGTAAGTGAATTTTTTGTTTTTGCATTATTTCAAATGATTGAATTGTTGTTCTTATTAGTTTTGTCAATATTATTGTGATTGTTTAATAGTTTTGATTCAAAAAAATAATAATAAGATGCATATTAATGGTTATTTGTTGTTTATAAACTTTTGTTTACATATATATGTAATATGATTCTATTTAGGACAACCGATATCAACCATGGGAAAGAACAAGCGAGGAATGATGGAACAATGAGAGGCTGAAAAGGAAAGTCAAAGACAACGTATGAAGAAATTATGTGACATAAGAACAATGGGAGAAGAAGGTATGTCATCCTCAACATCTCAATTCGATTTACCAAACGAACATAATGCACTTAATGCATTTGAAGAAGAGACATTTGATTTACCGTATGAACCTAATGCAATTGAAGAAGATATCACATTGAATAATCAATTAAATGATGAACATACACCTACTCTATTTGATGAATTGAATGTACACAATGTATCGATGTTAACACATCCTAGAATCATTCGTAGGAAACCAAAGTATCTAATTGACATTGATGAAAATATATTGAAGCCAATGCTCGATAAAATGAATGAATTAACTATTAGGAGAATGGTTAAAAGAATATGGCAAAACCATTTTGAAAACTTAAATCAAACCGCAAGATGTCAATTAATTGTTCAAATGATTAAAAATTTGAATTTTACAGAGACAATGAAAATTCTAGGCCTAAGATAATTAAACGTTAGTAGAACAACATTAAGTAAAGCATTACAAAGGTGAGAAAAAATCGAGGAACCTAACAATAATTCTCTTTGGGAATTCTCGGGTAGACTACCACGCAAAGACAAGGTTGTTGTTGATACACTAAGAACACTAATTGAAATTTTTTGGCATGACCACACAAGAGTTTCACCCAACCAAAGAGATGTTGTTAGAAGGCGAATCGGGTCTACAAATCATGAGCCACATGCCAAACACTATTTAGATATGACTCAAACAAAATTTTATGAAAGATTCCTTGAAAAGTTTCCTCAAATAAGAATTTATCAAAGATTTTTTGAAATGAAAAGACCTTTTTATATTAAGATTAATCATGTATGCACCACGTGTTGTTGTAGGATGCATATTTAATTTTTCATCCATTATGATATTTTTTGTCATATTTGTTCTACTTTGCAGACTAACTATGTTTTGCAGGAATGCAATATACAAGCACCTCCTAAGTCGGTAAAAGAATTTATTTCAAGTGTGTTATGTAATAGACATGATGGTTGCATTTATTATAAGATGCCTTGTTTGGAAGGTTCTTGTGTTATATGTGGTGGTTTGCAACATTTACCAAGATGTGTACATTTGGAGAGCACACATGAAATCGGTAAGAAACTAGTTTCTTTTGGAAAATACAAGACAGACACGGATGGAGTTAAAGATGGAAAAGATTTGAAGAGATGTGAGCTAGTGAAAAATGATATATGTGTAGCTGAATTTATGACAATGTTTCAAGAGAAACTAGTTTATGAGTACATAATGCATACACATAGAGGTCGATGGTTAGATGAGCAATTCAAGTTATGTACAAACACTTTTCCTCTTGGCACCATTGTCTCTATCGCTGATTTTGCTGAAAATGATACACTACAACCTCAAAATGAAGTGCAATCTATGTATTATCATTCTACACAAGTTTCTATTTTTGTACACATAATATTCATGCATGCAGATGATAGCACATAGCAGGATAGAAAGGTTGTAAGAGAGTATCACTTCTACATAAGTGATTATCGTACTCATTCATCAGAGTTTGTACAAGGATGCTTTAAAGTTTTCTATGATAATTTAAAGGAAAGAAACATACAATACAACCAACACATAATATGGTTAGATAATTGCACCGCACAATTCAAGAATACAAGGATGTTTTATTGGTTGACAAGGATGCATATCACAAGCGGTGTAGAACATTTTTGGAATTTCACTGAGGCTGGACATGGTAAGGGAGAGCATGATGGTGCATGAGCATGTGTAAAAAGATCCCTAGCTAGAGAAGAATTGAAGTACAAAGGTGGTGCTGAGTTTATAGATGCAGAAACAATTGTGCGATGGTGTAAGTCTACGATGGGTCTAGGTAATCCAAGTACGTCAATGGTTTGTAGATATTTTTGGTTGATCACTAAATCTAACATTGAAAACTATCTAGATTGTTGTACAATTGCAGGATCGAGTGACATGCACTCATTTATGAGTTCAAATGCAAGTTCACTAGTAATTTATATGAGACAGATGGTATGTTTTTGCTCTTCATGCATGTATTGTTTGTGGGAAGAATGTGAATTAGAAGAGTGGGTTGACAAATGGTCTTGTAGACCGTTGGTTCCTATTGATACATATCAAATTCCCAAAGCACTACAATTGAGCCAGATTGAGACATTAGTGGATTTTGACCATGTATCCGACCCAGTGGATTTAGGTGATTTTTTGAGTTAATTTTTTTGCAAGTATTCTTTTTGGTTCATTTTGTTGTACATCACACTTTATTTTTGGTATTAATTATCACTTTATAAAATGCATGTCATGTGTATGCAGTTGTTGCAGAAGAGAACAATGAAGAAGGAACAAATTACTATTTGTGTTGTTGTGTTGATCCTAAAAGAAAATTGACAACCACAATCATTGACGGAGAGGGTATTAAGTACCCAATAGGGTCTATTATCGTGACAGGAACATGTCTTAGAAGATACCCTATCAAGAATTCTGATGTTTGGTTGTTCGAGGACTTTGAAACACACAAACATATTCTTCATTTCTCTAACTTTATTGTTGCACCAAATATTCATTTGATGAAGTATCATGGTAGACCTCATAACAAGATTTTTTGGAAAGTTCATGAATCTGAAGCTCGTGAATCTGACTATGAAGCAATACTTGACACAATACGGGTTAGAGTCGATCCTGAAGGTTCACTTGATTGATTCTATGGTTCAGAGTAGAATGATTTTGAGAATTTTGTATATATCATTGATGAATTATTCTATATTTGGTTTTTGTATATATAAATGCCCATGAGCTGATTTTTACATGTTTAGGAGCATAATTTTGTACATTTAAATGGCAATGAGTTGATTTGTACATATTTAGATGCTAAATTTTGTATATTAAAATGGCGATGAGCTTAATCACACATATTGTAATGCCAAATTTTGTATAAAAGCCCATGAGATGATTTGTAAGAAATATTTTTGTATATTCAAATAGCCAAGAGCTGATTTGACCACATTTAAAGGCAAATTTTTGAATAATATGTGATAATGTTTTGTGACTATTTTTTGTGTCTATGTTTTGTGACTATGTTTTGAGTTTATAAGATTTGATAAGGTCAATCATGACCATTATTCATAAGGTCAATCATGAGCATTCTTGATTTTTGTATAATCATGGATAATTATTTTAGTAATTATCGGGTCATATGATTCATAGATTGTGTCTAGATACAATTTGAGCAAAAATTGTCAAGCAACTTATACATCGCACCGATAGGGTATGACTATCGACGTTCCGACACTTTGGGATGCATGCGAGGAGCATGCCTAGCGCAAACTTGCCCACCCGAACGCGCTTGTGACGTCGGTTTGTGCACACGATGAACTGAAGTAATTCTAGCCTATCTTGCAACTTTGCATTGCATGCAACTGATGGTTTTTACAGCAAGCGAAAAAATGCTACCAATTGAAAATGACTCTAATTCATCAAAAACTAAGATAAACCATTGTATAGGAGCCTCGCATGACCCCATAGGTTCAAACAGATCGATCATATGTGTCCTGGATTGGAAGAAATGGTCCATCAAAGTTTGACAATTTTTTGGACTCAGGGCACTTGAGAGATCGTGTTGGTAGGGTATGACTCTCGATGTTCCGACGCTTTGGGATGCATGAGAGGACAATTCCTAGCATAAAATTGCCCACCTGAATGCGCTCGTGACATCGGTTTGTGCACACAACGAACCAAATCGATTCCAGCCTATCTTGCAACTTTGCATTGCATGCAATTGACAATTTTTGCAACAGGCGAAAAAATGCTACCAATTGAAAATGGCTCCAAGTCATCAAAAATCAAGATAAGTCATTGTAGAGGATCCTCACACAACCCCACAAGTTCAAACGGATCAATCATATGTGTCCTGGATTGGAAGAAATAGTCCGTCAAAGTTTGACAATATTTTGGACTCAGGGCACTTGAGAGATTACATTGGTAGGGTATGACTCTCGACATTTTGGCACTTTGGGATGCACAAGAGGAGCATGCCTAGCATAAAACTGACCACCTAGATGCACTCATGACATTGGTTTGTGCACACAACAAACCGAATCAACTCTAGCCTATCTTGCAACTTTGCATTGCATGCAACTTAAGGTTTTTACAACAAGCAAAAAAATGCTACCAATTGAAAATGGCTCTGAGTCATCAAAAACCAAGACAGGCCATTATAGAGGAGCCTCACGTAACCTCATAGGTTCAAATGGATCGATCATATATATTCTAGATTGGAAGAAACAGTCCATCAAAGTTTGACATTTTTTTGGACTTAGGGCGCTTGAGAGATCACGTCGGTAGGGTATGACTCTCAACGTTCCAGTGCTTTGGGATGCATGAGAGGAGCATGCCTAGCATAAACCTACCCAACCGGACAAGCTCGTGATGTCGGTTTGTGCACACGATGAACCGAATCAATTCTAGCCTATCTTGCAACTTTGCATTGCATGCAACTGATGATTTTTGTAGTAGGCAAAAAAATGCTACCAATTGAAAATGGCTCTGAGTCGTCAAAAACTAAGATAGGCCATTGTAGAGGAGCCTCACGTGACCCCACTGGTTCAAACAGATTGGTCATATGTGTCCTGGATTGGAGGAAATAGTTCGTCAAAGTTTGACAATTTTTTAGTCTCAGGGCACTCGAGAGATAACGTTAGTACAGTATGACTCTCGACGTTCTGACACTTTGGGATGCACAAGAGGAGCATGCCTAGCGTAAACCTTCCCACCCGAACGTGCTCATGATGTCGGTTTGTTCACACGAGAACCAGAATTTTACGATTGCGAGCGTGAGGGTGCTCTTGCACCACACACATATTGTTGTTTATATTCATATTGTCGATTTTTGTTGTTTATATTCATATCATTGATTACATAGGCAAATATTCATTTAAATCTATAAAATGGCAAACACCAAATACAATGAATACACAATAATGAACTGAATACAAGGAGTTTTGTAGGGTTAATTCGACATTTTAGAAATTTTATCAAATCATATTCCATGATTGCAATGTTTTATATCATAGATTTTTGTTGTTTATATCATAGATTTTTGTTGTTTACATAGACAAATGATCAATTAACCTTATAAAAGTATAGCCATGAAATACAACAAATACACAATAATGAACTCAATACACATTTATTGGATTGAATATCAACATTTATATATATATATCAAAAAAGACATGTCTGCCAAGTCAATACAAGTATTACAAAAATATGACATATGCCATGTCCAAATCGATATATAATAAAAATGTAGAATATATCTACATGTATTGGTCATTCTATGGCCACAACTAATACTATATGATCCTAAACTTGTGGTGGATCATCAAAATCGAACCTCTTCGATGTAGTACGTGGCTCTATAGATGGCTGCAAAACCACAATTCAAAAGCCAAGTTAAATTTCTTTTTGTAGAAAATAGTTCACAATTAACAACATAACTATGCATTTAACTATAATTCATTTGCAATTGAAATGTAGATTACCTCATCGGCTGATCTCGAAGCTACTATATTTGCTCTCCTCTCCTTTTCACTCTTAGGAGTTTTCTTGAAGACAAACTTAAAAGGATCCATGTTATGGTCGAATCATGAAGGGGGCTATTGTAGATTAAATGGACAATTAATACAATGTACTAACATAAATACATCAAAAACACTTAAAAGCTATAATATAGAGAACAATGACATACTGGTGCCTGAGATGTTTCTCCAATGGACTAAGGATGGCTCACCATCGATGGAGAAATTGTCGCTATTACCTATACAAAAAATGATCAAAGATTAAATACAATTAATATAATAATAAGTATTATAGGTTAAAAACAATTAATGTAATATATCAAACAAAAGTGTACTGGATCCTAAGATGCTTCTCCAGTGCACGGAGGAGGGCTCACCATTGATGAAGTAGCTATGGATATTTCCTGTATGAAAAAATTATAAGATTATAATGTATACACCTAAAAATGGTCTGAAGATAATTAATTAAATAAGCAATTATTTAATTAATCCCCCTTCCCAATTTAATTAAATTCACTAAACAATTTGATTAAATTCCCCTTTTTTTTCATCTACTTATTAATAAATCTAAGGTTTTATTTAATAGGTTCATTTCATCCCCTTTAATTAATTAATTCCCCCCATCAAATTCATTTCTTCTAAAAATCCTTAATTAATTAAAACAAATCAAATTCACGAGTTGTTGAGATTAATTAGCCATTTTCATATTATTTGAATTTTTAAATTCAAATTCTCCTAACTTCTACCACTCCTAAACCTAACCACTCCTAAACCTAACCCATTCTACCTACCACCATGTCACCTTTCATCCAACATCTTCTAGAACCTTGTGACACTTGTCACCAAGTGTTCCCTTTCATCTAATTCCTTCTAGAAGCCTCTTGATACTTGTCACCATAGAGATGGCAGATGTTCCCTTTAATCCAACCCCCTTTGCCATCCTCCTCCAATTTAACCATTGATATCTTCAGATCAATCTTGACCGTTGATTCCTGCCATCTCACCCCTAGCCTTGGGAAATCCTATAAATAAACCTCATTTTGGAGCTCAAAGGGTCCCAATTTCATATCATTTTTGATTCATCTCATTTGCATTCAAGCATTGTTACTATATGCATCTAGCTTCTAGTTTCTCATTTCAAGCATTGCTATCATGTTAAAATTTTAGCTTAATTGCATCTTAATCTTAGTTCATTTTCTAGATCAATCATGAACTCATATAACTTAATCATGCTATTCTTGCTAGATCATGCATCTTCATCATTCAAATCCTCCATCTAAGTGTAGTCAAGTCACTGGAATATGCATAATCAGATCTGAGAGCATTTTTCATACTCGCATTTACTAGGAGGCAATAAGTCGATTAGCTATGGTTTTATCTTTCATTGTTTCAATTTACTAACCATTGCTTGTAATGATTTATTGAGTGCATTATGGTTGCAGGTACAGGTACACTTCACAGAGCATGACATTTTGATGCCCACCGTGGGGTCGGAATCATCACTTTTGGCCTCTTAATCTTCAGCAAACTTCATCTCTATCCATCTCTGGTTCAAATATTCGTACGAGTTACCTTTTCAGATCGTACGAACTTCCTTTCAGCCTAGGACGACACCTCATTTTGCCTCGTACTAGGTATAATTTTGTGTTGTACAAGCTTTTATGTTGCAAATTCTTTATTCATACAAGGTTTAAATATGTGTCGTACCAGTCTATTTCTTGCAAATTATTTACTCGTACTAGGCTGATCCTGTGTCATACGAGCCTATTTTGGATACTATACGAAATCTAAAGTTTTGTCGTACTAACTGGAAATTTTGTGTCGTACGAGTCTTTGGCTCTGTTATTTTTAACAAACTGCATTTTAGGGTTTTTCTGATTTTAAATCCGAGATTTTCTAATGCTAACCCTGTTCTGTTTATGAGATTTTTGCAGCCTAACTCTTTTCTACAGGATGCTTGTCAAAGATACGATTGTCAAAGACAAATTCAAAACACAATCATGACTACTAATGGATCTATTTTGCAAGTTGCCTAAGGATTCAACAAAAACTTTGTGTATTCTTTAAGATTTTTAGGCACACTTCAATTTGGGCTTAAGGAAATGAACAACTATGTCTTATGTGTCTTTGATGATAGGCGAGTATGCTCTCACCTTTCTTAGGTGATCAAAAAGATAGACTCATCTTTTGCTTTCATTAGTGAATCTCTTTAGCAGGCTTGCCCTCCCAAGGAGTTATTAACTCTTAGCCCTTAAGGTCGGTGAGAGGGGAACGACCTAAGTGGGAATGGCTAACACCAAGTAATCCAACCCACTATAAAATAAATATGTTTTTGATGAAAATCAAAGCAACGACAATGCTCAAGAATATCTCTCCTCCGTACCTTCGGGTATATCAAACCTTGTTTTTCAAGGCTGGGAGACCTCTTAATTGAGTTTATACCCCAACGCGTCGAACGGATCCCTTACTAGTGCCAATTAAAATAGAAGCTACCTGATTCACCTCCAAAAGGGTGATAATATTTGTGCAAGAGAGATAGTAACTCTCCCAAGACAATTGCCATATCGTGCCCCCATTAGCATTTGGAGTCGGATAATACGGCGTTGAGAATCCATTGCGTGAGACTCAACGGTCGTATTCTGATTAGCTATTGGGTGTGTACCTAAGTCAGCAAGCAAAGGTTTTCATTCTCAGCCAACTTCCTTAGGGTTTATCTTGATTGGAGTCATTTATCACATCATGTGTTTGTTGTGTATTCATCCCTAAATGAGAAAATCAGACACCTAAAAACTGGAAAATATTAGCAAAACAACATCAGAATTCAAAGATCAAAATCAGCAAAACAAATACTTTTTATCATTCTCTGCAACCTGTCGTACAGGCTGTAATTCTTTGTAGCACGAGTCATAATCTCTATCAGACGAGTTAACTTGCATAAAATCATTTGTCGTACTATCTGCTATCTTGTGTCGTACGAGATAGGTGTTTTGTTGTATGGTCTATAATCCCAAGTCGTACGAGTTGCTATTGTTTATATGAAAAAAATTGTTATGTCGTATGACTCTATATCTTGTGTCATCCTAAGTTGAATCTTATGTCGTACGAAACTCTGTATTTGTCAGTCCAGAGCTGTGTCTTACATACCTGTTTCAGATTTATCATTTCTGCCTGATCAATTTGCAGTAAGCATAAACACCTGTTATTTGTTATTTTGTGCTTGGATTGTCTCCTTGGTTCACTTAGTCAAGTTATCATCTGTCAAAATCAGACTCTAGAAGATAAACACCTTAAGATTTTGAAGTGATCACCCTCAATAAGTTCAAAATCTAAACATCTCAAAGTGCATTATCACCCTATTTGGTAAATTGATCACTCAAACATAGTTTCTCACCAAGATCAATCATCTTTTATCACGAAACTGAAACATTTGGTCAGGATAATCTTGTCCCACATCGTAGGATATATCATTCCTACTGGACTTGCTTCTTATCAAATCATCACCATTGCACTCCTAAACCGAAGATCAAAAAACTTGCAAACTTTTAAACACTTCAATTCTCTTTTAGTGTCATATCACTCTATTGCCTTGAAATTGACTATTGATCACTTACCCAAAACAACCTTTTGGACAATAGAATACTAGCAAAATAACATACGCGTATGCCCATTCTAACTAGAGCTCAGAAACGAAGGATCACAGAGACTGAAATCGAAACATTGAAAACATTCGAAGAGCATATAATCATGGAACATGAAGATGAAATACAAGTTGAAGGAGAAATAACATAACAAAACATTAGAGACATCAAGAAGGATCCCCAATTTGACAAATTTATGCAGAGATTGTTGGAGGAAGAAAAAGAAAAATACTTTCTTATGCTAGCCAAATCTGGTGCTACACTTCCCCAAGATTTTGATGTGAATAAATTGACACAAAAGAAAAGTGACCCTCCCCCTAATAACGAGCAATATGAGGACATCTTTGGTCTCCGTATGAATGACACATCAATTCCCAATACCACTAGGACCAATGAAGAAACCGACATACCTAGAATAGATGAGGTAGAAATCCTGAATAATATTCAATTCAATGAGGATACAAGAAGAGCTAGAGATAAAACAAGAAGAGATCCCAATCCTCCTAGAATGCAAAATCATGGTCATGCAAGAACATATCATGTTGATAATCCTATCATGACTCTCAGACAACAACTGCAAGCAATGCAAACACAAATCCAAGAGATGCAAAGAGGAAATGTTAGAAGATACTCACTTCAAGAAATTTGTCCTTATCCTTTCGACATAAATCTAAACATGATACTATTTCCTATAGGTTTTGAAACTCCGAGATACGAAAAATATGATGGAAGCACTGACCCTCAAGATCATATATGATAATTTTGCACAATGAGTATGGATTTTGCACATGAGGATACCTACTTAATGAGACTATTTCCGAAAAGCTTAACTGGACTAGCTATGGAATGGTTCTCAAAACTTACACCTGGAATCAGATCATTTTCAAAGTTGGTGGATAAGTTTGTTTCACAATACTCCTACAACATACAACATGAAGTAACAATGCTAGAACTATGTAACACTAAACAAAAAAGTGGAGAACCCTTCATGACATTCTTACAATGATGGAGACGCCTAGCATCGTGGTATCCTCATACATTGCCAGAGTACGAAAAAATGGACATATTCATTGACAACTTAAATGATCAAATGAGTTATTACTTAAAAAGGAAATGAAATCAAAGCTTTGGAAAAATGGTTGATAATGGAATCAGAATGGAGGAAGCTATGATAATGAAGGGTGAGTTGAAAATATACAAAGAAGGAGTCCATCCTCCTAACAACAACAATAACAACAATCACAATGATAAATCGAAGTTTTGGAATATAAGCCGAAATGTCGTCAATGATGGAATAGTAGATAACAACAATGTGAAACCAAAGCAACTAGTTTTCAATTTATCTACTCACTCAGCAACAGCACAACAAAACAACAATCACCAAAGAGCAACTATCAAAACTTTCTTTCGAAGACAATTCACAAACATTGGTGAACCCCTTGGATCAACACTAAAGACACTTCTTGCAAACAAATTGATCACTTTACCAGAAGAAAGGAACTACAAACCTCAAATCAAACCACCTTGGTGGAACAATAATTAGTATTGCGATTTCCATCGAAACAAGGGGCATGTCACAGATAATTGTCAAAAGTTGAAACATGTCATACAAGACTTAATTGATAATGGTGTAATAACTGTATATGGACATACAACAAATGAATCTCATATGGCCTTTAAAACTCCACTTCCAAACTATGAGAAAGGTGAATCATCAACAACAAACAATGGTAAGGGTAAAGCACAGGTAAACTATGCTCATACATATGGAAATGTGGTGAATGTGATTGTAGTTAAAGAAAAAAAAAATCAAGAACATGCTCAGGCTATAACAAGAAGCAAAGCTAAAGTTGTTTTGCCGAGTCCTACAACAAACACATCATCCACTACAACAAAACCATACAATCTAGTGGAGCAATTACATAAAACACCCACCCAAATATCCATCTTGGAGCTTTTAAAGCTTTCACCCCCACATAAAGAAATTCTTGAACAAGCATTAGTAGATACAACTGTATCCAAAGATCTTGATATTGATCAATTCCAAACCATGGTGGGACACCTCACAACCCCTCATTGCTTATCATTCACTGACGAAGATGACATGTCCTTGCAACATCCTCACAATGCTCCCTTGCATATTGAAGTCCTTATTCACAAAACCCAAGTAAAGTGTGTTCTAATAGATGGTGGAGCTGGCCTAAATATTTGTTTATTAAGTCTTGTTCGTGCCTTAGGATATTCAAAAGATGCAGTTGATGTCCAGAAAAGGATCACTATAAAAGCCTATGATGAAGAAGAACGTTCCTCCAAGGGGATTGTGATACTACCAATCAGAGTGGGACCTCTACAAAAAGACACAACATGCCAAGTTCTAGACTTGGACCTATCATATAATGTGCTCCTAGGGAGACCATGGATACATGACTTGCAAGCTGTCCCATCAACCTATCATCAATGTGTCAAATTTCCCTATGAAGGACAAGAAATCACAATATCTACATATGCAAATCCATTCCAATATTGTAGTAATCTAAAAATGGCTCAAGAAGTAATTGTTCCACATAACAGGGAGGTATCATCTTTGAGCACACAATCCAAGGAACAATCATTTGCATCTATTCTATCAAGTATGGAAAAACAAATGCAGCTAAGAGACCGAGGGAACAGAGAATACTTAATATCACAATTACCACTTTCTCCTAAATCCTTGGGAAAACCATGAAACTCTAAACAACAACCAACTGTGAAACATCTTCCAATATTTGATGGAGCATTCATTATTGTTGGAACCTTATCTGAGGAAACATAAGACAAAGATGTATTACAATGGCTATACAAAGATGAAGAAGTTCAACAAAAGGTCAACAATGTCAGAATACCTACAAAAAAATATGGAAAAGGATTCAACATTCTTCTAAGGATGGGATACGCTGGAACAAGCCCTATAGGAAAAAGAAAAGAAGGTATCTCAGAACCTATTCAGCCTCATACTCAGCAAACCAATGACAAAATAGGTTTGGGATATGGACAAGTCACTCTACTGGAAGACACATCTTTTAGTCAACAATAACAGGAATATGAAAACAAACAAGATCAACTGGCAATTGAAAGGGAAGAAAAATTTGCTAAGCAATAACCACAAGCAAACACAAAATGGCAAAAGAAGCAAGCTTCAAATCAACAAGAGAAACAAACTAAAAACATCTCTCAAGCAGCATTAAATCTCAATCAAAACAAGAAAGAAGCTAATATAAATTCAGGAGAACTCATAGAAAAGTTGACAAAACACAATAGTCCTGAAGAGGTTGAATATGAAAGAAGGAAAAGTATAGCTAGAAAAGCAGAAGAAATGTTATATGACCAAATCTGTAGACTACAAGCTGCAAGTGATATAGATTCTAATGAATGGGAATGGGATTCATATCACTCTGAAGAATTAGCTGAAGAAAAATGCTTTGAAGGAGATATAGAAGTCGATATAGTTCACACGTATGTAGGACAAATGTTAGGAACTAGTTCACTTGAATTAGAATCACATTCGGCTAACTTGGACTTAACTGAGGATGATTGGGAACTTCTTACGTGAGATCATTCTAATGAGAGTACCGTTCTAGACATCGACATACATATTGAAAACTTTGATACATCCATCATGACCCTTGAAACCCTTGAAACATACCAATCTGAAGATCCCTTACCTCTAATCCATCCCGAGCTTATTGATTGGGAAAATGAAGGACATACTACCATTGATACCTTTCCAAATGACGATGCCATATCTATATATCTTAATGCAATCAAACCCATAACAACTCTCACTAAGAATTTCAGCAACGCATCTTCCAGTCAAGTGGGTGCCAAATCTTCTAATTGCAAAAGTGAAAATAAAGAAAACAATATCAGGTCTAATGCTGAAAACCATTTCTTGGCAATTTTAGACCAAGAAAAAGTTAAAACAAAGGACACATCTAATGGTGAAAACCTCCTTGAGGCGCCGGAAGATGGGATATTTGACGCTTTACCTGAGTACTATCAAAAAAGATCATCCATTTTGATCGAACCAACAGAGGCAATTAACATTGGCACAACAGAGCAACCAAAGATTCTTCATCCAACAACATCTTTATCAAAGGTAGAAATGCAACAATATGTGGAATTCTTCAAATGACAACAAATCAATTTTGCCTGGTCCTATGCAGACATGGCAGGGTTATATCCATAGCTTATTATGCATCACTTGAATGTTAGCCCAGGAGCCAAACCAGTCAAACAAAAGTTAAGGAAAATGCATCCTCATATTGCTCTTCTAGTCAAGGTATAACTAAAGAAATTACTGGATGTAGGATTCATAAGACCTGTAGCATATCCTCAATGGGTAGCCAATATCGTTCCTATTTCAAAACTAGATAAAAGCATCAGAATATGTACAGACTTCAGAGATCTTAATAACGCATGTCCAAATGATGACTTTCCTTTGCCTAACATCGAAATCATTGTAGATTTAACTACGGGACACTCCATGTTTTCTCTAATGGATGGTTTCTCCAGATACAATCAAATCAAAATAGCACCCAAAGATAAAAAAAAAAGACAACTTTAACATGTCCGTGGGGTACTTTCTACTGGAACATCATGCCTTTTGGATTAAAGAACGCAGGTGCTACATATCAAAGAGCTATGACAACTATATTTCATGACATGATGCATACATTGATGGAAGACTATGTGGATGACATATTAGCTAAATCATACAATAGAGAAGAACATGTAAAGATACTGGAAAAGATCTTTGACAGGTTAGAACAATACAAGCTAAGGCTAAACCCTAAGAAATGTGCCTTTGGTGTTACTTCAAGAAAGCTATTGGGATACATTGTTTCAACAAGAGGAATCGAAGTAGACCCAACTAGGATAAAAGCAATCATGAAAATGGCATCTCCCAAGAATATTAGTCAACTAAGATCACTACAAGGAAGACTCCATTCAATCAGAAGATTTGTGGCTCAACTTGCAAATAAATGTCAACCATTTACTCACCTATTGCACAAACATGCTAATTTTAAAAGGGAACATCAATATGAAGAAGCATTCAACAAGATCAAGGCATATCTCATGCAACCACCTGTTCTAATGTCACCAATTCTAGGAAAACCATTATTACTCTATGTATCATTTACCGAAGCATCATTGGGAGTTTTGCTCGCACAAGAGGACAAGGAAGGAAAAGAATGAGCCATCTACTACATCAGCAGAACACTAGTGGGATATGAGGTTAACTATTCATCAACAGAAAAAGCATACTTGGCAGTAGTTTTTGCTTCGTTCGCAAAAACTATGACACTATCTACTATCTCACTACATCAAGTACATAGCTAAAATCAATCCTCTGAAGTATTTGCTTAGCAAAGCCATATTGACAGGATGACTAGCAAAATGGATCATGATTCTAAGCGAGTTCGATATCAAATATGTTGATAGAAAATCTATCAAGGGACAAGTCATCGCAGATCAACTAGCAGAAACACCACTTCAAGATAATCATCCTCTATAGATTGAATTCCCTGATGTTGATATCCTATTATTTACAAAAAAAACATGACAACTATATTTTGATGGTTCATATACACAACACAGATCAGGAGCAAGAATTCTATTCATCACACCACAAGGGCATACAATCTTGAAAGCATACAAATTAAGCTTTCCGTGCACAAACAATATAGCAGAGTATGAAGCATTAGTAACGGGTATCAAAATGACTGTAGAATGGAATATAACACAACTTTAGGTCTTTGGAGACTCTCAGCTCGTCATTAATCAAATCAATGATGACTATCAAACAAAAAATGACAAACTCATGCCTTACAAAAAGATGGTTGATGATATCAAGAAGTACTTTGTAGAAATAACTTTTGAACAGATCCCAAGAAATGACAACAAAGCAGCAAACGCCATGGCTACACTTGCTTCTCTATTGCAGACACAGGAAAATCAACAGCGTTATGAATTCCTGGTAGAAGAGTTGTTTTATCCCACCTTTAATTGTCCTGATTTCCAAACCATCTATCAACTTATTGGACATAATTCCTCTCGCTATGGCCAAACTTACACATACCTGAAAGATAACATCTTACCTCTAGATTTATCAAAGAACCAAAAGAGAAACTTTATTCACCAATCCTCTCACTTTACTCTTGTCGCAAATACCCTGTTTAAGCGAGGTCTAGACGGTACTCTCTTAAGATATCTTGAACAAGAAGAATCTGAGAAGGCCTTACATGAAGTCCATAATGGCATTTGTGGAACTCATTCAAGTGGTCTTACCCTTTCGAAAAAACTCATATGCTTGGGCTATTATTGGCCGACTATGGAATGAGATTATTTTAAAATAGCAAGAACATGCAAACAATGTCAGATCCATGGCAATTTGATCCATGCACTAGCACAAGAACTTCATGCTTTAGCAACATCTTGGCCTTTCTGCCAATGGGGTCTTGATCTAGTAGGAAAGATAAATCCTTCTTCATCTAATGGACACAAATTCATCCTTGTAGCTATAGAATATTTTACAAAATGGATTGAGGCGATACCTCTCATCAATATCACATGAAAACAAATTGCTGCATTTATCTTGAATTATATCATCTGTTGCTATGGAATACCAATGACCATTATCACTGATAATGGGCGACCATTCAAAAATCAAGATGTACAAGAGCTATGTGAGAAATTCAAAATCTAGCATAGATTCTCCACACCATATTATCCACAGGGAAATGGGCAGGCAGAAGCATCTAACAAAACTATTCTGAAAATCCTCAAAAAGACAGTGAATGATGCTGGGAAAGATTGGCATATTCAACTAAATCCTGCTCTATGGGCTTACTGTACCAGTATCCGCACACCGATAGGTGCCACACCTTTCTCTCTTGTATATGGATCAGAAGCCATATTGCCAATCGAAGTAGAGATACCCTCTCTACGTGTATCACTAAAAGGTCTCATCCCAAATGAAGAACAAAGAGTATCTAGACTGCAAGAGTTAGAACTAATTCATGAATGAAGACAAAATGCCTTTGATCATTTTAAGGTATATCAACAAAGAATGTGTCATAGCTATAATCACAAGGTTAAACCACGAATCTTTCAAGTGGGAGAACTAGTGCTAAAGGAAAATCCACGCAACTGGGCAGATCGAGAAAAGAAAGGAAAGTTTGAACCAAACTGGTTAGGTCCATTTGTGGTCACAATAGTATTTGGGTTAGGAGCATATCAGCTATCAACACAGGACGAAGATCAACTTGAGGAACCTATCAATAGCATGCATTTGAAGAAATTCTGTGTCTGAAAAATCAAAAAAATCAAAAAACAGTGAAATAAAAAAAATTAAAAAACAGTGAAAAATTAGGAAAAAATAAAAAATAGTGAAAAAGCAGAAAATCCAAAAAAATCAAATATCAGAAAAAGTGCAATAAAAACAGATGGTGAAAACCTGGCAAACAGGTGCTATCTGTCTGCTAGCTCTTCCATCTATTAATTCATGCATTCTTCCCACTTGCATTCATTCATCGTCCATCAATGCTGACCATCATAAGCCTTTGTACATATGCAGACATCTTAGGTGGCTTCTTGCCATGGTTTGGATCATTGGATATATCATAACAACTTTGTTTCTAGGCTTGGGGAAAAATCCTACACTTAGCTGGGGGCAAAACTCTGGATCATGTTGAGCTAAATCGAACATGTAGAACAACAGTTAGACAACTCTTAACGAGCGAAAACTGAGACACATCCAATATTGAACACAAGATCAAACTATCAACTATCAAGCTATCATGAAATTAATCTAAGCACATCACACACTTTTTAGTGTATAATATCTTTTTGGATAATGATTGTAACATGATTGTTCAACTTTTCTATATATTACTTTTCGCTATCATGATTTCTAAGTGACTCCAGAATGTCATTGACTAGAGGAACAAGGAAGAAACATGATATTTTTTTCTTAATATGTGCAAATTTGTTTCGAGACATGATCATCAGAATATCATTGAAGACATTTCTGATTTATATATTGAAATGATTAATACTGCCTGTTTTATGCAAGCAACACTCAAGTCATTGTGGTTCAATCATACCTTGATGCTTGTGCTAACTTGCTATATCAAAATCCAGTAAAGAAGTGCTCAGGTAATCATGGTTTAATTATACCATTGATGTTTGCACTCACTTCCCACATTTCAAAATCTCAATGATGACAAAAATGCAAAATAATCCAGTGACTAGTCCAGTCATAGTTTGCATTCCATTGCATTTTAGCTTGCATTTCATTCTTGCATGGGATCCTACAAGCTCCTTTTATCCAAGGTTAAATCTATCACAGGAATCATCAAAATATCATCACAAGTGTATACACAATCAGAATGATGACTCATATCTCTTTCATGATATTATCAACCTAGCGAAAATCTTATGCTATCTCCCTCAACAGAATCAACATCAGCATATCCAAAAATTTCTGCAACTTTCTATCAACAAACTATCAATTCTTTATCTAATCAACCTTATCAAATCAAATCAATCAATCAAACCTAATCGATTATGATCATGTCTTATACAAGATGTATCCTTCCTGAAACTAGATGATCTGATTTTGATTCATGTCTTATACAGGATGTATCCTTCCTGAAACCAGATGTTCTGATCATGTCTTATACAAGATGAATCCTTCGTGAAATGAGACGCTTTGATCATTGTTGTCTTATACAGGATGTATCCTTCCTGAAACTAGACTGAATCTAATCAATCAAGATTTTTTAAATCTTATCAATCTAAACAATCAAGATAATCGAAGACCTCGCATTTTCATCAAACACAATTGCAGAAATCAAATCAAATCTATCGGGATATCAATCTTGCAAAAATCCAAAGATCAATTATCTTAATTGATCTCCCGAGGGGGCATCATCATACCGGAATTTAACAATCAAGAGCTGGGGCATCCTATCAAACTAATATCATCAAAATGAGATTATTCTTTGAGTCAACGCGTCATCACACCTCACTTGAGCAAAATGTATACACCTAAAAATGGTCTGAAGATAATTAATTAAATAAGCAATTATTTAATTAATCCCCCTTCCCAATTTAATTAAATTCACTAAACAATTTGATTAAATTCCCCTTTTTTCATCTACTTATAAATAAATCTAAGGATTTATTTAATAGGTTCATTTCATCCCCTTAAATTAATTAATTCAAATTAATTAATCCCCCCAATCAAATTCATTTCTTCTAAAAATCCTTAATTAATTAAAACAAATCAAATTCATGAGTTGTTGAGATTAATTAGCCATTTTCATATTATTTGAATTTTTAAATTCAAATTCTCCTAACTTCTACCACTCCTAAACCTAACCCATTCTACCTACCACCATGTCCCCTTTCATACATCTTCTAGAACCTTGTGACACTTGTCACTAAGTGTTCCCTTTCATCTAATTCCTTCTAGAAGCCTCTTGACACTTGTCACCATAGAGATGGCATATGTTCCCTTTCATCCAACCCCCTTTGCCATCCTCCTCCAATTTAACCATTGATATCTTCAGATCAATCTTGACCATTGATTCCTGCCACCTCACCTCTAGCCTTGGGAAATCCTATAAATAAACCTCATTTTGGAGCTCAAAGGGTCCCAATTTCATATCATTTTTTATTCATCTCATTTTCATTCAAGAATTGTTACTATAGGCATCTAGCTTCTAGTTTCTCATTTCAAGCATTGCTATCATGTTCAAATTTTAGCTTAATTGCATCTTAATCTTAGTTCATTTTCTAGATCGATCATGAACTCATATAGCTTAATCATGCTATTCTTGCTAGATCATGCATTTTCATCATTCAAATCCTCCATCTAAGTGTAGTCAAGTCACTGGAATATGCATAATCAATTTTGAGAGTATTTTTCATACTAACATTTACTAGGAGGCAATAAGTCGATTAGCTATGGTTTTGTCTTTCATTGTTTTAATTTACTAACCATTGCTTGTAATGATTTATTGAGTGCATTGTGGTTGGAGGTACAGGTACACTTCATAGAGAATGACATATAATTTATCACAAGTTCACATGTACACGTGCATATAATCATGAAATCAAGAAAATAAAGTAGAGATACATACCTCCACCCTCTCTTGATCCACGGGCGAATCAGGTGCATTTAGCAAATCCACATAGCTCAATGGCTATTGTACATGTAAAATAGACAAAAAACACTAATCAATCTGCAAACCCCAACTAAGACTTGATTTCAACATTTTCAAACAATTGTACAACTAAAAATGTGTTCAATTACCTTCTTCCCACATTTTGGCGTCTTTGAGGAATTCTTTTGCTTAGGATGAGGCCTAGATGCAGAGGGGGTACCCTAAAAAAACAAAATTAGCATGGGATATTAGTACAGATAATATATTAAACATAATTTTAAAAATCTAAAATGAAATGACTTGCATATTCCATCAAAACAATACATAAAAAAGGTTGTAGAAAATATGACACCGTATAGCCTTGTAGGACAAAATCGATTGCTGAGAGCGTAATGTCATGAATCTGGGACATTTGGTCCCCTGTCAACACCTACAAACCAAAAATTGGACCAAGCATTAAAGATAGTATATCTTATAATTTTTTTGAATTCAAAGTGTATTATTCTATTTTAACATGTTACAAAATGTATACCTCAGGCATCGAAGTTGCAGCTATAGTAACTGTGGGAGGAGTATGGGATACCACTGCTACAACCTGTAATGCTTATTATTTGTCTCAATTTAAATTGATGTATAAATGAAAATTCATTTATGTAATTACAAATTTAAAGTGACTGATAAATAAAATGCTATGAATTCAAATCAACACACCTATGTTTGCAGCTGATGGGCAAACAACATGTCCATTAACTCCTCTGTCAACGCCAAATCCTCAGTTGTGTGGGCCTGACATCTACTCCTGCAAATCATGCACGAATGATATGTGGATCCATCTGCAATGGCCTCATCATCTGTCCCTGAGCATATCCCTTAGCAACTAACACACATATGTTGAATGGGCTCTCTGTCGCCACCTAGAGCAACTAATGGCTCATCATCTAGTACAAGAGAGTGTGCTAACGACATCCGATGCTAAATGATAGCATTAGTCAATGTTGTGGCCGCCTGAATAGTTTGTAGCTCCATCGACTCTTTCAACTCTACTAGGACAACCTGATACACCTTGGGTTTGGGTGCTAGGGGGCGACAACTCTCTGGGGCTACTTGCCTACGGGCTCCAGGTCTATCTTGGGCAAAGCCGCCACATCTACCATGGAACTCTCTCATGTCAAAATAGTTTGGCCGCACATTAAGGACAAACTCACAGTAAACTTTTCTCAAAAAATACAATGGCACCTCATAATTATTACAAGGTGGATCATCAAAGACCATCCACCACCTCTTCCAAAAAAGATTCTTCATCTGCACATTGGTACACCAATGCATTGGAAACCTCTTTGCATTAAGAGGTAACGAGTCACCAGTTTTAGGATCAACAAAAAGGGCACATATTTGTTGTGTACTAATATTTTTGTTTTTCACTCCCTCGTATGATAACCCATCAACATAGTATTGATGACACCTATCCCTAAAGTTTCCCCATTTTGTAATTTGTGTGGAAACGACTGTCGCACCACTAGCTAATGTTTCTAGGCTAGTGGTGAGGGATTTATGATGCTTAAGCTCAGATGTTTTCAATTTATTAATCATTCTATTTATTTTAGACGTGTTTTGCCCTAACTGATTAATCAATTGCTCTTGTGTTTCAGATGTATGGTCAAAAGGAGGAACTAGAGGTGTATCTTGTGGGTTTTCTTTGGGGTTTTTAGGAGGTGCACTTTTTTATTCTTGTTGTGGATTATCAGAATTTGGTTTTTGAAACAAAAAATAAAAAAACCTACTCAAAATAAACGAAATTAAATTCAAAACGTAAAACAAATTGAATAAATGAGAAAGAAAGACAAAATTTAAGAAAAACTAACCTTGACCCATAGCGTCTAGAGGAGAAATGAGGCAGCCCGTTCGTGGTTTCATGGAGGAAAAAATGTTGCGGTCATGGGAAAATAAGACACAGTTTTTTTTTAAAAAACTTTTTTTGACAGGTACCACGTATGCGGTTCTTTAGGGCTTATGAGCGCGTACACGCTCACTTTCCTAAAGACAATGCATACACTCTATCTTTTTTAGGCTCGAGAACAACGAACCTAAGCGCGTACAGGGTGATTTCAAATTTTAGAACCGCATATGTGCTGCTTGTTTTTTCATGTTTTTTTGGGTGGTGTCCACTTTTCTAACCACCATCTTTGTGCACATACCCTGGTGTTTAGGGTTATAATCAAAATTAAAAGCAACAACTAAAAGTAAAGTACTAGGTGGAAATCCATCCAAAAAATTTATTCAATGGAGTGCACATGTAATACTAAAAGAAGTAAACATCCACTTATGTAGTGGAAATTACAAGGGCACTTCCACTTATTTAATGGTAAATCTTAATACAAAATAATATTTTCTTTAATGGGGTAAGCAAGAAGCAAACCATATACTTATTCAATTGGAACATTACAAACTTCACTTAATCAATGGGTAAATCAAAATAACCACTTATTCAATGGGGCAAGTACAATAATCAAAGTGCTTATGCCAAACTCACTAGCAACACTATCATCTAATGTTTACAATGATTAACATGGAATGTATTACAAAATAGCATGAAACTACCATAACAATAGATTTATTATTATAATCATATCCATAACACTACTACAAGCACACAAATCTACCCTAAACTTAGTCTAAACATAGAAATCATTCCTACAAAATCAAATCATTAATCCAACTAAAGTATATCTCTAATAGTTGATGCAAGAGGTTGATGTAGGTCTAATATCACTTGGTTCTATTGCTTAAAATATTGTTGTCATAAATTCAAAATGATGCACTATTGATAACTCACTACAAACACCATCCACACAATTGAAAACACTATTTGAATGCATGCCAACACAACCCAATTGATCATATTGATCTTTGTGACTGTTGAAATATTGAAAATCACTAGTAAACACGTTAGAACAACAAGGTAAGCACTAAAAAATTCATAACCAACATCTCCAACACACCTCCCAACACATAAGAATTGGAAAATCCACATCAAAATCACTCCAAACATCCACAAGATATGCCCAAACTTTGGCTTCATCAAAGTAAGTATATTGACATTATACTATAGTAGTTTATTATGAATAATTGTTAGCTAGTGAGTATTCCTTTAGTGATTAGTATTAATATTTTATTGGAGTTCCCTAAGTTGGATGAATACTTTGAAGATACACTTAAGGTGAATTATTATATTGTTGGTTTTAGGTTGATATATACAACATTGTATACTACACTAAGTATTGCCAAAGCAATGAATTTTTTCGTAAGTTTATGTCTAACCTTGTTATAGAATTGTTACCTAAATTTCGCTTCCAACTCAATTAGGTAGAGTTGGGACAACATTTACACTGAAAGATTCAAAGTACATATCTAATTATGCTAAGTGCTCACACAAGTAACGTGTGCTATCAGTGAAGTAACTGATTAAATGCAAGTGTTCTTTCAAGAAACAAGAGTTTACAACTGTGCATAAAAAATGCTTTCTTTATTCATTAATAACAAAAGTATAGTGTCCCACACAAGTCATGGGAGTAACTGATTCAATGCATCATAAAAGAAAACTATACATTTGAAAATGAAGAACATAAGAAAATAATAGGGATCCATCATTGCCTGAATGATGAACCCTAAGGTTGAATTGTTGAATCCTCGCCTCCTTCCACTTGGTTTTCTTCAGAGGTTGCTCTGTTGCCCCAAAACTGTCTGCAAGAGATGAAAAATTGGTGATAGAGCTCAAGATTCCTAACCAATTCATATGTAATATCAACAAACATATAATTTACTCTCATAAGGCATTAGATCAGATTATGTAGTCATTTCATGCATCAAAGAAAAGTAGAGAATCATCATCAATATCCATCAAAATTTGAATTTCATTATTTTTATCTAACATGTTTGTTCATTGTGCAGATACAGGTATCATATTTATTACTAGTACATAGTAGATACCACATGTGGAGTAAAATGGGCTCCCACATGGGTTGAGCCCAACATGTTGTAATCTAGTGTTTAACAAAGGCAGGGGTCTTTCTCATTTCGTGGCAGTCCAATCAAGAAGGGGTTCATCATTCACAACAGTGAACTAATCAATTCACTGGTATAAATAACAAATCACTGCTCAATGGAACCACACTGAAACAGTAAAGATCGAGGAGCCAAGTCACATCAAAGATCAAAATATGGATTAAGTCATGTTTGAATGCTCTCATGTCAGTTTTAAAATAATAACACTTCATTCAAAGCATCAATAAAAATGCATAAGCTTTCAAAGATAGAGTTATCAAATGAGCATCCATTAGCAAAGCAAAGATCACAATTTTTCAACATGGCCACAATGCAAGAGATAGCATAGTCCTCATGGCTCAATGTCATAGTACTTTAGTGCAATCCCAAGAGCAATACAATGCATTCAAAAGTTTCCAAGGGCTTTCACTAGCACATAAGTACACTCATAACATCAATAACAACATTTAAAAGATAGTGAATTGGTTTAAGTAGCTATGAAGGACACCTTCTAACAATATCAGCATAAGAGGAACAACTCAGTCCAAATGGATAGATCAATCACTACATTCAAACATAGTTAGAACAACTTCAAGGCACAAAAGGAAAGTGCAGTTACAGTCATAAGGTTATGAAGAGACAAAGACATCAAAGCTATTAGCCAAAAAGAACATACATAGTCTTCATCATGATCGTTGTTTTAAAGATACTGAAAAGATAATCTACGTGAATAGACATAGTGCAACAGTGGAGAAGACAATTAAAATCTAAGAGCAGATGGAGTTAGCACATAGAACCAGTAGAAATGTAAGTAACTTTAGTGCAGTCCCAACATTGACAAGATAATGCAAGACAACCCTAAGATCATGAGGATATGGAATCAAAAGATAGGTTATTAATTGTTTTATTTTCAATAAAGGTTGTCTCATGTCATAGTCAAAGAAATATCAGATTACAACCCCATAGACAAAGGTCTTTAAACAACGCATTGTATCAAGGTCTAGATTGTTTTAAGGCTTTTCTTGCCACAATATGGTTAGGAGATCATAATGCTACCATAATCTGAAGATTCTACAAATCAAATGTAGTCAAATAATGACCATCACAAAGCATATGGAATGCACAACCCATGAAGAAAGACAATCACCATTAATAATAACAACATTCACATCAGCATTGTCAAAGCATCACTTCTACAGTTCATCAAAGATAGAATGAAAGCTATAGAGATAGTGAATAGTCCAGAATGTGAGTTTCCAAAAGACATTTTTGAATCATACACAAGGTTAGGATTCAAGTTTTGCAGGTACAAAGTCATTTTAGAGGTTTTTTAAGACAATTTGCAGTCCTCACCAAATGGAGCAGTCTTTGATAGACATAGAGTTGATCAATCCAAGTCATTGGAGGAAAAACTATTTTTGAAGATACAATAGTAATAAGGTGTAATTACAGTCATAGGGTTCACTACCATAGCAACACATGACACACTTGCCCAAATAATTATGTCACAATCAAATCCATCAAAATTTTGATATAGAATATTATATATGTTAGTTATTGTAGACCTAATGACAACCATGAGCCACTTTTTCTTATTATGAGGGATCTGGTTACTACTGAGAGGGTGGGGGGGTGAATCAGTAGTAAAACAATTCTACAACTCTTCAAAAAACTGTACCGGTTTCCACTCAAACAAATCCGGTTAGTAGATTTACCAAACCATTCACTCAAGTGTTCATCATTATGTAAACAATGTAAAGATATCAAATGCACAAATCAACAATGCAACCACCATATGAACACAAAGGTTTTTCATGTGGAAACCCAAATGGGAAAAACCACGGTGGAAATTAGCACCCACAAAATATTTGCACTCTTTTGAATTGCGCTCAATTAAAGGCCTAGCCCGATTAGGAGCTTACAATATGCCTAGTTAAGAGCAGACCCTTTTAGGAGTCACCCGGTTAAGGGATTTGCCTCAACCCTGTTAAGAGCTCTACCCTGTTAAGTAACCTTCTTAGAGGATTTTAAACTCAAGTTAATGAGCCACCCAGTGAAGGGATTTACAATATAAGACATGTTAGGATCTACTCGGTTAAGGGATTTCAAACTATTGTAAATGTTAGGGAACAATAGGGCAAATGATCTGATCATAGCACTTCCTTGCTTTCTAGTACATATCCTTTTCAACTCAACTCTACTACACACATGCAGGCACTTCAATCTGGTTCAACACACTCTTCTTCTCAAATCACTGACACACAATCTCTTCTCCAACTAGCCCTTAAATACACTTTTCAGTTAGGTCGGCTATATAACCCTGACTACATTCAAAATACAATGAATTTACATTTATAGATCATTACAAAAAATTTCTAGACAATTTCCATCGTTGAATGATCACTGCACATCACCATACATCAATTTGATAAGAAATCAAACCCTTGTCACATTCTACTAAGCACTTTGTTGTTTCCCAAGAATTTTGATCCTTGTACGCACTCAAACACAATCTTATCATCACACATGGATTCTGACATGTCATCACTAAGTTATGAACATGATAAGATTCACTGCCGAAACATAAATCATTACCGATTAAAGATCTGATACTGATATCCCTTTTTCTTCACTGAATTCATGAAAGTCAATCATAACTCACTCAATACACCGAATTTGTTGACGTGGTTGCAATCATAGACTCATGTCAATGTCATAAACATATGTTCCAAACCGTAACATCTAACTCTTCTCCAATCGTTTGTATCGGTGTCTTGATCAACGCTATGTTCATGTTTACCTTATTGTCTAACACATTCCTCTACTGGTTAGTCTATACCGGTAGGCCTAAATGACTTATATGACTCAAAAAACATGGTTGCCATCAATGACAACACAAATAAAGTCATCAAACAACTTACAACTATGGCATCATCATCCTGCTAACAATCTCCATCAACTTTACAAGTTATGCCAACAATAACTTTACCGGTCATCTTCATCTCATCAACATCTACATATGCCAACAATCTCTCCATCATTATATTCATCATCTATGCCAACAATCTCCCCCTTTGGCATTTATGGCAACACCAAAATAGAAATACCAGAAGCTCACCAAAATCTTATCATGCAAAATTAAATGCTCACCATACATAACTATTAGAGTTTCAGTTAAGACAGCTGCACTTGATCTTTACTGCTCTTCATTGTTCTTCTCCTCCTTTAATTTTCTTCTCCCCCTATCATTGTTCTTCTCCCCCTTTGACAAGAATGTCAAAGGTGCAAAGTGTCAAATTCATCTTCTGTTGCTAGTGTTTCCTTCCTCTCTATCACTCCCCCTGAGGAGTAGCCCACTTCACATCAATCCAAAGTGAAAGATCTTCAATTAGTCACTAGATTGATGTTGCAACAACATCTTAGTTGACCTTCTATAGGGTTATAACCCCTAGTTTTCCTCTGAGATATTCAAAGGTAGCCTTAGGCAATGGCTTAGTGAAGATATCAACCAACTGCTCCTTGCTTGACACATGTTCCATCTTGACTTGCTTTTCCTGCACTCTTTCTCTCAGAAAATGATACTTTAGTTCAATATGCTTTTTTCTAGCATGCAATACCGGGTTCTTTGAAATTCTTATTGCACTTGTATTATCACAATATATGACCATTGGTTTTGTCAGTCTCCTTGAATCTTTCTAATACATGTCTCATCCATATTGCTTGAGTACAGTTTATAGATGTAGCCACATACTCTACTTTTGTTGTAGACTAAGAAATGCAACTTTGTTTCTTACTGGTCCAAGATACTAGTCTTCCTCCTTCATCAGTTCTTCTCTTTCTGCTCTTTCAATCATCTACATTACCTACCCAATCAGCATCTGTGAACACCTTTAAAGAGAAGTTTCCTTTGTATGGATACCATAATCCATAATCCATAATTAATAGTTCCTCTAAGATAACTGAAAATTCTCTTCACTGCAATCATATGAGTTAGGATTATTCTGAAATCTAGCCACTATACCAACTGTATGAGAAATATTTGGTCTGCTATGAACAACATAGTGTAGTTTCCCAATCATGGATCTATACTCAATTTTATTCATTGGATATGAATCATCTTCCTTGGATAATCTACAACTAGTAACCATAGGGGTTCCAACTGGTTTACAGTCTTCCATTCCAAAGGTTTTCAATACCTCCTTCACATATTTGGACCGACTGATAAAGATGCCTCCTTTCATTTGTTGGACCTTCAAACCAATGAAAATTTTGATTTCTCCTATCAAAGACATTTCAAATTCCTTTTTCATTTCTTTTGCAAAAGTTAAACTCATGTCATCATCTCCTCCAAATATGATATCATCTACAAATACTTCTGCAATCAATAGCTTATCTCCTTCTATCTTCAAGTAAATGTTGTTGTCCTCATCGGTTCTTTGAAATCCAATCTTTATCAGGTGTGAATGGAGTCTCTCATACCATGCTCTTGGAGCTTGCTTTAATCCATATAAAGCTTTATGTTGTTTGCACACCATGTTCTTGTCTTCAGCCAATGCAAACCCTTCTGATTGTTCAATGTAAACCTCTTCTTCTAGAATTTCCTTAAAAAATGCAGACTTAACATCCATTTGGTAAACCTTGAATCCCTCGAATGTTGCAAATGCAATTATCATTCTAACTCCTTCAAGTCTAGCAACCAGTGCAAAGGTTTCTCCATAGTCTTCACCTTCTTCTTGTGCATATCCTTTGCAAACTAGTCTAGCCTTGTTCCTGACCACTTCACCATCTTCATTTAATTTGTTCCTAAACACCCACTTAGTGCTAATCACATTTTTATCAGCTGGTCTTGGGACAAGTGGCCAAGTGTTGTTCTTCTGTATTTGAGCAAGCTCTTCATTCATAGCCTTTATCCAATCATTATCCTTAAGAGCTTCCCTCATTGTCTTAGGTTCAACTGTGGAAATCAAACAAGGACTTTCTCTGATCTTTCTTCTTGTTCAAACTCCAACATTCATGTCTCCAATTATTCGATCTTCAGAGTGATTCAACTTTACATATCTAGGTATAACCAGTTCCAGTATAGAAGTTTCTTCTTATTCTTGTTCGTGTTCTTCATCTTCATCTTCCATCAGTTGAGCAGTATCCTCCACATTGTTCTGCTCAACATCATTTTGAAATTTTGGTTTAGTAATCACTAGCTTCTATTCATCTACTGCATCAAATTTGCTGGCATCATCAGACTTCTTCGCAACTAGGGTTTCTTGTCTGAATGCTCTTCCACAATCTTCACAATCCGCTAAAAGTAGCAGTCAAAAGATTTTCTATGTTTCTATCACTCTCCAAATGTGCTCTCAAAAATGCTAAGTGAAACATGAGACTATCAAACACCTTTTTATTTTCCTTTTGCTAAACCGGTTGAACATACCCTAATCACTATTCAACCATAGAACTTACTACCGGTTCATCCAATTTACCGGTTTGAAATGTAACCAGTTCAAAATCACTTCATAACATTATTTTGTATCAAAATATGTAGATTTGACTTACCACATACCATTTAGGGGGTCCAAAAATAGATCTAACAATATGTTCCCCCCAAGCTTCATACATAGCTTAGTTTTCTGGTGAGAGATTCTCCACACTAGGTGAAGAATTGGAGTCCTCTAATGGTTTTTCGTCACTTTTCTTCTTCCATATCTTATTCATCTCACTTCTGGTTTCTTCCACATCTACCATCTTCTTTCATTTTCAGTCAATAGATTGATTAACTGGTTTGTTCATTCTATCTCTACAAAACTTTTCAAGGTGTCCTGATTTGTGACAATGTCATTCCAGATGCTCTCTAGGGTCCAACATTTCCTCTACCAGTTCTTCTCCAGAAATTCATAGCCACATGATCAAAGTTGTGACAAATTGAACAATATGTCACATTCCATCTATTCTCTATTTCATATGGACTAGACCAGCTCACATAAGGTCTCTACCAAGTAGGGTTCCTATGGTCATTGTAAAATTTCTGCCAAGTAGGGTTCCTCCGGTCATTGTAAGATTTCTGCCATTCACCATTAGAACTCTGACCCATGCAAGATCTCTGATTGTTCACTCTTGACCTACACTCAACAACTCTATGCCCATATTTGTTGCAATTGAAGCAATATCCATCAAAAGTACTAGACTTATATCCTTCATATGCATTAGGTCTATATCCATCAAAAGTATTGGATCTACTTCTATAAACATTTGTAGTATGACCTACCTTATGACAATTAAAACATACTGGTTTGTAGGTTCTCTTATCGATGTTCTTCTTGGCATTTGGTGCATATTTGGCTTCATGCATGGTGAACTTAATATCAGATGGCTCTCCTTGTTCAAAGGTTGTGTATCCAAAGCCATGTGTATCTTCGTTCTGCCTTTGTGACTGAATCTGCTCATCAAGCATAATAGTGCTCTTGTTGAATTTAGCTAGTAACTCATTTGCATCAGCTAACTCCTTGGTAAGCACCTCATTCTTCTTTGTGAGAATTTATTTAAGAGACATAGCCATGTCTAGATCAACTTGTATTTCCTCTTTTTCCTCATGAAGATGGACATGCAAGGTACTAATCTCCTCGTTCAGCTTTAATATCTCATCCTCCTTATCTCTTACTTTATCTTCAATTGTCCTTCTGCATTCCAACTCTTGACTCATCCTGATGGTAAGGGCTTCCAACTCTCTCCTTAGATTTGTCTTATCATTATTCAACTTTTCCACCTCATTAACCAAGGCATCAATGTTTGCTTCATCAGATGAACTGCTTTCACTGAGTTCCAACAACTACTTAGCTAACTCTTTTCTCTTAGCCAATAAAGCTTTGTACTTGACCTTTAGTTCATCATAGGCTTCTTCAGATTCTACAAGCTTGTGTGAAAGCTCTATGTAACTCATTGAACCTTCCCCCATGTTAGCCTTAGAGATCCTTCCCAAGCGGTTAAGCCTTTAAGGGATTTAGGCTCTGATACTAATTGTTATTATGAGGGATCTAGTTACTACTGAGAAGGGGGGGGGGGGTGAATTAGTAGTAAATCAATTTTGCAAACTCTTTAAAAAACTGTACCAGTAACTACTCAAACAAATCCGGTTAGCAGATTTACCAAACCATTCCCTCAAGTGTTCATCATTATGCAAACAATGTAAAGATATCAAATGCACAAATCAACAATGCAGCCACCATATGAACACAAAGATTTTTCACGTGGAAACTCAAATGGGAAAAACCATGGTGGGATTTAGCACCCACAAAATATTTGCACTCTCTTGGAATGCACCCAATTAAAAGCCTAGCCTGGTTAGGAGCTTACAATATGCCCGGTTAAGAGTAGACCTTGTTAGGAGTCACCCGGTTAAGGGATTTACCTTAGCCCTATTTAGGAGCTCTACCATGTTAGGAGTTACCTTGTTAGAGGATTTTAAACTCATGTTAATGAGCCACCCGGTGAAGGGATTTACAATATAAAACCTATTAGGATCTACCCGGTTAAGGTATTTCAAACTTCTGTAATTGTTAGGGAACAACCAAGCAAATGATATGATTACAACACTTCCTTGCTTGCTAGTACAAATCCTTTTCAGCTCAACTCTACTACACACATGCAGGCACTTCAATCGGGTTCGACAAACTCTTCTTCTCAAATCACCGACACACAATCTCTTCTCTAACTAGCCCTTAAATACACTTTTCAGTTAGGTCGGCTACATTACCCTAACTACATTCAAAATACAATGAATTTACATTTACAAATCATTACAACAAATTTCTAGACAGTTTCCACCATTGAATGATCACCGCACATCATCGTACATCTATTTGATAAGCAATCAAACCCTTGTCACATTCTACTAAGAACTTTGTTGTTTCCCATGAAATTTGATCCTTGTACACACCAAACATAATATTATCATTACACATGGATTCTAACATGTCATCACTAAGTTATGAACATGATAAGATTCACCTCCAAACCATAAATCATTGTCGGTTAAAGATTTGATAGCGGTATCCATTTTTCTTCACTGAGTTCATGACAGTCAATCATAACTCACTCAATACACCGAATCTACTGATGCGGTTGCAATCACAGACTCATGTCAATGTCATAAACATATATTCCAAACCGCAACATCTAACTCTTCTTCAATCGTCTGTACCAATGTCTTGATCATCTCTTCGTTCCAATTTACCTTGTTGTCTAACACATTCCTCTATTGGTTAGGCTATACCTGTAGGCCTAGATGACTTAGATGATTCGACAAACATGGTTTCCATCAATGACAACACAAATAAAGTCATCAAATAACTTACAACTATCAATGAAAACAATGAAGAGATACTTGAAGATGGTGAGATTGAGAATATCACTGACTCTCATCATGAGGTCATTCAAGATTCTATATCAAAAAAAGATGAATAGTGCCTAGATGAATTTGAAGAACATGAAATTAAACTTGGAAGGAGCAACAAGTTTGGATCACCTCCGATAAATTTAAATGCGTTATTCCAGAATATTGGAATTGATACACCTACATCAGCCCAGAAAAGAGGAGAACTATGGAGTAATATGCAAGATGAGCCTAAATCAGAACAAGAAGAAAACATAATAGGAAATGGAAAGAAAATAAAAACTAAGAAGGTAGGAGGCCTTAATGGGGTGAAAACCAGAACCAGGTCCAAGGCTGATTTTGGTGCTTCAAGATCCCCACCGGGACGTAAAACTATGAAATGGCATAGGGACCAGGAGAGCAAGAAAAACATAGCTGATGGAAGGCAGCGAACTATAAAGGAATCGTGCCCTCAGGCTTCCAAATGAAGGTAATATCTTGGAACATTAGAGGCCTAAATGGTCTCAACAAACAGGATATATTACGGAACCTCATTCGAGATCAAAATCTGGATATTATCCTGGTACAGGAAACTAAAATGAGTAAAGATAAAGTGGAGAAATTAAACTTTTTTAAATTTGGAGGAGTTTGTGGCAGTAGCTCGAATGGAACATCTGGAGGGGTAGCAATTTTCTGGAACAAGAAAACCATCTCTGGAGAAATGATTGATGTAGATGGCAATATTTTATCCCTGAAATCTAAAAGCATCTTTGATGGAAAGGAATGTGTTATTACTAATATCTATGCCCACAACTCCAAATCTACTAGAAGCAAAATTTGGGACAAAATTCAGCAAAAAAGAAAATCTTTCCCTTTGAACAACTGGGTTGTGATGGGGGATTTCAATACTCCTCTGCAAGACATTGATAAATATGGGGGTATTCATGCTCAACCAGACAGCAGATCTGACTTGATGAAATTTATTAATATCAATTCTCTCATTGATATGGATCTCAATTGGGCTTCCTACACATGGTCAAACTGAAGGGATGGTGAAGATCTCATTCAGGTAAGACTTGATAGATCCCTTGTCACTAATGATTGGATTCTTTCCCATAGATGCTCCCTTTCTGTTATTAATAGAATTGGTTCGAACCATTATCTCATCTCTTTTGTTGTTGAGAATTTTAAGAATAATCAGAGCTTCCCTTTTTGGTTCGAAAAGATGTGGATTTACCACCCTAATCTTGAAAAATCTATTGCTAACTGGTGAATATTGATGTAAATGGAACTGCCATGTATAAAGTTGCCAAAAAACTTAAAAATATCAAAGTCAACATTAAGATATGGAACAAGAAGGTCTGTGGTGATATTTTTGATTCAAAGAAAAAGCTAAAGGAGGAGCTGGATCAGATCCAAAATTCAATACAGAAAGATGGCTATAAAAAGTATTCCAAAGCCATGGAAGATGATGTTCTTGTCAAACTCCACAACATTATTTCTAGGGAAGAAATCTATTGGAGGCAGAGATCTAGGGCGATCTGGCTGGAGGCTGGGGACAGAAACACTAAATTTTTCCACATGACATCTTTAAAACATAAAGTAGCGAATAGAATTTCAAGACTTATTGTAGAGGACAAAACTCTTCTTAATAAGGAGGAAATCAGGGATGAAGCTGTCAGGTTCTTCAATCAGCTCCTCACTAGTAACAAGGACATTGATCATACCCACCAACAAAACTTGGTTAATATCATTCCTAAGATCATTAATCCTATTCAGAATAAGGCCCTATCTGCTATCCTGTCTGCTGGATAAATTAAAAAAGTTGTCTTTTCGTTTCAAGGGGACAAAGCTCCGGGTCCTAATGGTTTCCCTATGTTTTTCTTCCAGGAATTCTAGCATATTGTGGGAGAAGACACGATTAATGTGGTTAAAGAATTTTTTGGAGCTAGAAGAATCCTTAAGGAACTCAACTCCACATTTATTGCCCTAATCCCTAAAGTTGCTGGGGCGGATTCTATGGGAAAATTTAGGCCAATAAGTCTATGTAACTCTTTCTATAAGATCATATCCAAAGTTTTGACCACCAGAATTTTGGCTATTCTCCCCTTCATCATCTTTGAGGAGCAGAAAGGTTTTGTTCCTGGCAGGCCGATTTTGGACTCTGTCATTCTTGTGCATGAGAACATTCATTCCCTCAATTCTGCTAAAAAAGAAGGCTTCTTGATAAAGTTGGATCTAGTGAAGGCTTATGATAGAGTGGAGTGGCATGTTCTTTTCAGAATCATGGAGGCTTTTGGATTTGATGAAAAGATAACCAATATTATCAGAGAGCTGATCACCACTCCTATGTTCTGTATTCTGATTAATGGATCTCCTACAAAATTCTTTAAAACGTCAAGGGTATCAGACAAGGAAATCCCATATCTCCTCTTCTCTTCACCATTCTGGCTGAGAGCATGAGCATATTGATTCACAATCTGAAAATTAAGTAAAACCATCAAAGGTCTTCAACCTTCCTCTGCTAATGTTTTTTGCTCTCATCAACAATTTGTTGATGATACTATCCTTATGGGATATTCTTCTGTTAGGGAGGCTGAGGCCTTCAAAACTGCTCTTAATTCCTATGCTTTGGCTACTGGTTAGCAAGTCAATTGGGACAAATCGGCTATATATTTCATGAATACTCCGGTCATAAGACAACAAAAAATTGCTAAAATTATTGGTTGCAAGGTGGACATGCTCCCTTCCACCTATCTGGGTCTTCCCTTGGGTTTAACTCCCCCAAAATCCTTTTGGAATATGATTATTGATAAATTCAACAAAAAACTTGCTGGGTGGAAAGGTTCTATTTTATCTCAGGCTGGGAAATTGCAGCTCCTTCAAGCTACTCTCCAGAACCTCCCTATTTATGCCCTCAGTTTATTTGGTATCCCGACTAAATTTGCTGAAGTATTGGAAAGAATCCAGAAGAGATTTTTATGATCAAGAGTTGAAGAAAAAAAGAGGATATCCTTGGTTGCTTGGGACAAAGTTTGTAGACCTAAGAACAAAGGAGGGTTGGGGATTAAAGCTCTAAAAACCTTTAACAAAGCTCTTCTAGAAAAACAATTATGGAGAGCCTATGATACCAAGAAAGTTGGAATCAAATATGGTTTGATAAATATATTCAGAATCAGCCTATCTAAGGGGTCCTTGACTCTGAAGACATTCCTATTGGATCCTTCATTTAGAATAGTATTATCAAATCCATAAAAGTGGCCAAAGCTGGAGTTGGATGGGTCCTTGGAAAAGGTGACAAAATAAGGTTTTGGGAGGACCCTTGGATGGAGAATGAAGCTCTTTATGATCAAGACAACAGTCAAGTTATTGAGGAATGTAAAAGGAGGTTTGAGCTTATGGTGTGTGACTACTGGAAGGAGGACAAATGGGTGAGGCTTGATGTTATTCATTCTGGATTTTCCTTACTCCAGAGGGAGCTGTTGTCCTTTTCCCTCAACAAAGAATATGATAATGTTTTTCTCTGGAAAAGTAATCCTAGAGGTGAATTTATAGTTGCTTCAGACTACAAAAACACTTTTTCTCAGACCAGTAATCCCATTTGGAGTAAAGTTTGGAACAACATTCTGATCCCTAAAGTCAATATTTTCTTTTGGATTGCTTCTCACAATAGTATCCTTACTCTTGACAATCTGGTTCGAAGAGGTTTCAAACTCCCTAATAGATGCAAGCTATGCCAGAAAGAGGAAGAATCAGTTGATCATCTCTTTTTTCACTGCTCCTTTACCTGGGAAATCTGGTGTAAAATGTGGGAGAAATGGAAAGTTAGTTGGGTTATGAACAAGAGTATCAAGGATATTATCTGGTAATGGAATTTCCCCACTAAATGTAAGCTTATCAAGAACCTTTGGTCCTTGACCCTCCCCATGATTTGCTGGAGCATTTGGAAAGAAATAAATAAAAGAATATTTAGGGAAGCTAAGTGTAACTCTCAGGTGGTTTATGAAAAAATCCGCAAGGCCATAAAAGAGAACATCAATATTCCTCACAAGAACAATAAGCAATGGTTTGCTACTGATATGAATGATATGGAAAAAGACATCCTCACTGAATGAAACCTAATACATAAAGTCTGCAGATCATACAATAAGAATAGGAGAGATAATATTGTTTGGCGCTTTCCTGATCATGATTGGATAAAGATGAATTTCGATGGGGCGACTAAGGGCAACCCTCAGAAGTCTGGTGGTGGAGGAGTTATCAGAAACGCTCAAGGAGTTTGCATTGCAGCTTTTGCCTCTCCTTTTGGGGTCCAAAATAATCATGTGGCTGAAGCTCTGGCCATGCTAAAAAGCCTCTAGCTTGCTCAGGGATTCAATTTTTAAAAAATATAGCTCAAAGGGGACTCCTGAAACATCATCCAAGCCCTCAAAGGTACAAGCTCTGTTTCTTGGAATATTACTAACTTAGTTAAAAGTGCTAAATATTTGTTAAATAACTATTTTAGTGTTAGCATAACTCATACTATAAGAGAAGGTAATAAGGTAGCGGATCTCTTAGCTAATGAAGGGGTCAATTTAGAGAATGATGTTAAATACATTGGAGAAACTCATTGTAAAAGGGAGGTTAAAGAGAAATTATATTTTGATCGTATCAATGGGTCAAGTTAATATCATGATTATATTTGGGGGAACAATTTCCAAAGACAGATTTTGGGGGCGGATTAACTGCCAGTTAATGAGTGCTTTTTGGCATCATTTCCATGATCCTATGCATGAGGAATATTATAATCATAATTGCTGGGTTTGTGCGGCCATAAACATAAGTTTCAAAATAACCAAAGAGTCTCTGTTCAGTAACTCTATAATTTACAAGCATTTGGGGTTTCATCTGTAGACTGTGAATTATAGCTGTTGGTACTTCTACCTGGAGCTCAAAATGGGTGGTAATTTAAATAGGAACGAGCCCCCAGGATGCAAAAATTGGAAGGGTGAACGAAAAGTCTGGAGAAGACTTCACAGATATGGCTTTACTGACTATATGGAAAAGCTTCACGGAAGCAGAAATTCTGTTTCTCACGGTTTTGCCAAAGGCTGGAGTAACAACAGAGTTACCTTGTTCGGGGAGATATGGCAAATTGATGAGAACCTGGTCGCTGAGGTCACAGGTCTGCAGACAGAGGGTACCAAATTTTACAGAGATTGGAAGTATGCAGCTGAGGCGTTCAAAATATTCCCGAAATCAGAGGATGAGAAGGGCAAGCTTGTGAAGAAAGACAACATTTCCTATTACATTCCACAGCAGGTAAAACCCTTTTGGCAAAAATTTTAAGGGTTTTAATGGAGTATTTAACTATTGACGATAGATTCACAAAAATATAACTATCACTTTGCTATTTTGAACCACTTCCATCATGGGGCCAAAATATCCCTGCCTTTTTATTTAGCATCCTCTATGAATGAGAGTCTTGCTGGCCACGCTAAAAAGCCTAACTCCTACCCTATAGCCCATCAGGGGCTTATATTTCTCATTTATGAACATCTGAAGGACAAGGCTAGGGCGACCAAAGATGACCCTCTGATCACGAATGCAGATATCTCTAAGAGCGGCAAAGATTCGGATTCGGATGAGGAACAACCTAATGCTTCTACCCACAAAAAAAGGAGAGTTGACATAGATAATGTGGATACGAAGGTGCACTGTGATGTGGAGGAGGAAAAGGGTAAGGATTTTGAAATGGATATGGACTATGAAAAGGATGAGAACATTGGTGAAGAGGATGAAGGGGGTAACTCTGAAAACCCTCACTCTAACCCTATGGGCTCGGACAACAGGAACGTTGCTCATAATGCTGAGGAGGATGACAATCCCAACTCTGTGGGCATTGAACAGGGTAGGGATTCTGCGACCACCATCTAGAATACCACCTGTAACTGTACTCTGGAGTCCTTCAACTTCCAGAAATGGGTTATTGACAACATTACTAGCATGCAAAGTAAACAGAGGGAGTTGGAAAACAAGATTAATAAGTTGATTAAGGACTCTGGGAAAAAGAAGGATGAGATGGAAACCAGTAAAGTTGATGAGGAAATCGAGATGGAGGATTGGCTAGAAAAAGATTTGATCAAAGGGGATTTGAAACACCTAGAGGATGTTATAAGAACCTTGAAAGAACAGACTGAAGAGGATAAAGACAACATCAACTCCTGGGTCGCCCGTACCGAGAAGGCCCTAAAAAACTTCATGAACCATAGCCTCCAGGTCCTCAAAGTCTCATCACAGAACATGAATGCTTTGGTGGACCATCTGGAAAGGAAGAATCAAGAAAAGAATCTGGTTGTCATTGATGATAGTCCAACTTCCAGCACCACCCACCAGACTCCCAGGTGCAGAACAAGGCAAAACACTACTAGGATGGAGATCAATACAAAAGATAGCCAGCTGAGAGAGGAAAACAACGCCCCGAGGGAAGTGGCCAAGGCGATGATGCTCTTGGTTCAAAATGCTAAGGAATCTATTAAAGTTTTCAATTAATTTGTAATGCTGGGTTTGGAGCCAACTTCTTGTTGGCTTCTTACTATCTTTTTTTTCAGCTGCTGGTTTTTGTGCTGGTGTTTCACAGCTGTTTTGTTTAGTCTCTTTAATGCTTATATTTCGAATTATAAAAGGGTTTCGGGTCCCCTAAAACCTGTTTTTATTTAATCAAAAACTATATCATCATCATCTATCCAACAATCTCCATCAACTTTAAAAGTTATGCCAATAATAACTTTACCGATCATCTTCATCTCATCAACATCTCCATATGCCAAAAATCTCTCCATCATTATCTTCATCAGTTATGCCAATAGAGGCTTGACTTTTTTCTCAAGCACATCCCTTTTTAGAGTTGTTAAGGGCTCTAAAAAATAAGTTTTTTGAGTATGCACAACCAAGAGGAGGTGGAGTCTTATTTTCATACACTACTTTGGGAAAGCATATATATCTCAAAGTTTTCATTATTGGAGTTAGTTCTTACTAGTTCACTTCTTGAAACCTATAATTTTTAAAGTTCTTTTTGCAAAAATTAAGGGTTTGTAGCTCAGTTTTCAGAGATTTTCACAGCTTTGCAACACCTTTTGATAGTAATGTAGCATTTTGCCTTCTCAGATTTCCTGAATATTGTGTTCTTAGTGTTGATGCAGTTTCATGTGATGTCTCTTGTCCTTGTAATTGTGCATCATATTAGTACCTTTATGCAAAAATACATACATATTTGTAGGTTATAGGTTGTGCCAAGTGATAAAATTAGTCTCAAGTTGTGGGAAAACACCTTTCTCCTACTAAGATTCCTTTTATTTTAGCCTTCTTATAAATTATTGATGTAAAGTTTATGAGTTTTTGAGTTGTGCATATGAATTTTTATTACTGGTTTTGTCATGTGTAAGTCAGTTGTGTAAGTCTCAAATTATCAGTTTGGTGTATCAGCTTAGGAAGTGAAGCTTCATTTTGGGTTTTCTTCCTTCCCTTTTCCTCTTCAATGTCTAGTTTAGGTGAAAAATCCATAAGAACCAACTTACTCTGGAGGCTCGCTCCAACTTTCAAGCAACCCACAGGCCTAGGAGTGTTCCCATGTTTCTCCTTAAAGATAATGTCTGCAAATTAGCAAGGGTGCATTTTTTAGAGATAACAAGAAGATTAGACTTGTGCCACTTGGGCATTTATGTATTTGTGAGAAACTTATCTTTATTCTTATGTTATATTGGTTGTAATGATGTGTGTAAGTTAGTAGACACTCACTTGGCTTTGTTAATGCAAATCAAATAGGTTGACTTGGATAGTCAAAGGTTCATTAAGGCACTACAAAAATGAAATTATATTTTAGTATCTCTATAGCCCTCCATTATTTGTAGCTTGATGACAAGACTCCACCCTTGATCTTGACATTCCTTATGAGTGGAATCACAAATAAACCTAGAAGAAGGATAATATATTTATGAGAAGCTCATCACTTGAAACATTCAAAAAAATGCCCTTCACACTACTAGGTAGATCCATTGCTTCATCCACTACTTTTGTGTTTTATTTCTCAAAGACCTTTCCCAATTGTTATCCCCTCTCAATTTATTGACTTCACATTTCAAAAATCCTCACAAAATATCTCCTTTATTCTATTATCATATAATTTTAATTTTAAAATAAAAATATTATTACATAATTTTAAAGTAAAATATTTAATTTTAATTTTTGAAAACAAGTGTCAGGCTTGGAGGACTCACCATCAAAACACTGAGCTCGCGATGGCTTCGGAAATAGAGACTGTGCCTTGTAATATGAAGTGAGTTGAGAGGAGCTACTATACTCCACCAAGCTGGCATTTAGAAACTTTTCAGGAAGCGACTGATAATATTGAGATGATTAAGCACCAGGCTCTTCTTGAGGAATGTCAGAGGGCTCGTCTTCCTAACGGTTGGATAAGTGGCCCAGGACATAACTTGCAAATGGGAGACGACTTCAAGAGTTGTTTGGGATACATGCTTCTTATACAAGTCCAGCCATCAACAAGCTATAGCTTGGGCATGTTCTTTTGTTTACCCATCTTACTCTATTTTAAACTCAAATATTAACTATGGGTGAGTGTATTGATACCCTGGCACACTCAACTAATGTTACAAAATGTTGTTCAAGTATTTCAGATCATGCGAGGAGCAGATATGAAGATGTTCCTCTCACCCCTAAAGGAAGAGAAGTGGCATTACTTTTGTGTGCTCAAGACTGGAATTACGAAGTTGTGTACTGGCTGCTCAACTTTTGGAAAAAAAAAGGCTTTTAACCCACTAGATGTCAGAGAGGGCAACATACCCTTAAGCAATAGAACCACATTTGTAAAGATGAACGGAGTGATATGTCACATGGGAATAATACTTGGGGAAGAACGACCTGCCAGTGAGAAAGCGATGATGATGATTTTTTCTCGAGAGTCAATTAAAGAAGTGATGGTTAGTATGGGAATGTCTTGTTGGGACAAGTTGAGTTTGGAGCACAAGAAGATCCTAGGGAAAACATTTCTCAAGACGATAGATTGTATTAGCAAAATTGTAAGTTAGTATGAGGAACAGTCAAAAGTGAATTGTCTTTAGGAATTTGCTTCTCAAGGAGATACATCGGATGCTATCTGGAATTTTTTTTGGTACATCATCTCCTCCCATACTCTAGGATACACGGTAGACAAAATTCTTTCTTTATTGTCAGAAGAATGTAACAATGAAGGGTGTCAGACAAATAGCCGAAGGAATTTCATCATGTCCACTACCACACTCCTTTATCTCTCCTACTATGAAAATGATGAGCGGCTGAAGATTTTTGCATAGGCATGTAAGGATGCAACAGGTGATGATTGGCAATGTTACCATAATACGCTGAAATATACACCCATCGACTTTTATGATAGGACTGAAAATTACGATGTTCTCAACATGATATTATTCTATGCAGCAATAGAAAGTATTAGTGTGGTGAACAGGGTATTAGAGTGGGGCGCCCAGCCACAAGCAAACCCTAGTCCACACAAACAGAATACGACTCTATTTAATGTTGTATTTTTTAATAGAAAAGAAATTGTGAGGAGCCTTTTCGAGAAATGTCTTTCCAAAGAGCAATTCGCCAATGCAGCAAACGAAAAAGGAATGACTTCTCTTTATTGGGTGTGTAATGGATTTTTCCCTAAAGTAAGCATTTGTCAAGTGATTCTTGAATATGGGGGAAGAACGGATATTCAAGACAAGAGAGGCCGCCTCCCCCTCCACTATGCAATTGAGAGAGAGAAGGGAGATTTTATTGATTTGTTGATTGGGGAAGGCAACAACGATACAGTGCGGACTGCGGAGTCAAGATTTCTATGAAAGGAGTGGGAAGATGGTTAGTTTAAAAGACAATGATGGGGTGAGCCCTCTAGATATGGCCATCAAGGACAATAATCTAAAGCTAATGGTGAATCTATTGTCGGTTTCTCAACAAGTGCTAGACACATATTTTGATAAGTTGGATTTTACCAAGCTTCTGCGTGAGTTTACCTATCAAGGCAATATGGAAGTTGTGAAAAAATTGTTGGAGAGCGGAACCGATCCACTTGATTGCGATGAAAAGGGCCAAACAAATTTGCATCGCGCTACTATGTGTCAAGATGATTACAAAGCACGTAAGTTAACTAAGTTAATGCTCGGGAAATGTACAAGCGAGGAAGAGAAGAAAGAATGGGTAACCAAACAAGATGATATGGGTAAAACGGTTCTCCATGTTGCATCTATGAAAGGAAATAAAGACTTCTGTTACTTACTTTTTGACATAAATGAAGGCATTCTACAAATAAAAGATACTGATGGGCGAATAGATCTCTTCGAAGAAGTTAAAGGAGGCCACGATGATCTCTGTCTGAGTTTGATACATTGGAAACAACATTTTAATGTTGATTCCATTTTTGACCGCAGTGGGCTGACACTACTGCATGTGGCCGCTTCAGAAGGCAGAATGCATATAGCGGATCTCCTCCTCGAGAGGTCAAAGAAGCCTAAAGCATATGTGAGGACAACAGATTTGGAGTCTAGACAGACAACGCTTCATAAAGCCACCAAAGGAAGACACACAAATATCATAAAAGTTTTGTTGCACTGGGGAGCTCATCCCCTTCTCGAAAGAGATTGTGATGGCCGAACTGTATTCCACTATTTCGCGCCAACACTATTAAGTGGAGATGATAGAAAAGAAGTTGCGAAATTGCTGTTAAAGAAGTGTAGAACCGATGAAAAGAAATTGCTTTTGCTGTGGGCTAGGCACTACAGACCAACATCTAAGAGATTCTTCACTCAAAATCTTTCTTTCACAACAAAAGGAGCATTTCAAAGGGGAGGAAAACAATTTGTTAAGGACAACTGCACGTCTGGGTGATGTTGAGATGACCAAAGAATTTCTTACTAGGGGTACTCAAATCAGGGACATTAAGGACCACAATTGGAAAGAAAACTTAAGGAAAGAAAAGAGAGATAACGTTGACACAGGTATTCCGATAAACTTGAATTTTTTCTTACCGCTTTATGCAGTTATATTTATAAAACCAGACTGTATTTAATTATTGTGCGCCTGCTTGTCTGCAGTTTGCATGCAAATTCAAAGCATTGCAGAGAAAGGGAATGATCAACCAACTACATCTGACATTCTTTGAAAAATATAACCATATTCTTTTCTAAACGAAAAAAATGTTTAAATTTTTTTTGAGCGTTCTTATCCAAAGTAGTTATTCCTAATTTTACAGGAAGAAAAGATTTTGCACTTGGTCTTGTCGCATTACTTTTGAATCCTTATTTAAAACCTCCCATTACAGTGGGTATTTTTGGCAGTTGGGGTATGGGTAAATCGAGTCTGATGGTACAGGTAAATTTAAGTCATACGTTAAGGAAAAATCTTATTTTACTCAAAATTTTAGTATGTTTGGCCTAAACTCTAGTTCACTTTCGTTCAATATAGACCGAGGGCATCTTATTGAAGGCAGCCGCACAATTGGCATTGTTACCATCTGAAATGTCAAGTTCTAAAAATTCAAGTTTTCCAGGTTTTCAAATTCTAGAACATACAGAAAAGGGCAGAAAGAAATACAACCAGATTGAGACAAGCATAAATCTATTGCTCAATGACACAAAGTTAAAAAGTAGTTTTTGTCGGATTCTGAAGAGTAAGATAGTTGAATTCTGGATGAAGATAAAATATACAGGCACAACAAGGGAGGTAGAATTTAAATTTGTAAAATAAAATAAATCTTTCTCTTTAACCATTTCCACTAATTCAATGTTAAATATGGTCGTTAATTAGGAAGGACGCTCGCTTCCTACGTTTTTAAATGAGTGCGAGGCTAAGCATCATCATATATTTAAATCATTGGCTTCTATGGATAACAGTGGCATGGTAAATATCTTAGCTTGAGAAAAGCTTCAGTATTGTCTTTTGTTGTAATCTGGCTAATTTCTAATTTTTTTTGGCTTTAATTGTTTCTTAATTTTTCATTTTCAATTTAAAGTAAAAGGTCAACAATCACAGTCAGAAATTGATCCTCCAACAGATGAAAGTGTGCCTGTTATATTAACCGTCCGATATAACGCTTGGAAATACAAGAATGAATTAGAAGCATTAGCGGGCATGGCAGTAGAAATAACAAAAGGAATGGAAGGAATAATGACAAATGCCCAATGGTTAAGCACATGTTTGAGAAATACTTGGAGAAAGTAGAAACAAGTTATCTTGATTGAAATTATTTTTCCATGCCTCCTTACAATTCTATTGGCCATCTCATTTACTTGGATCCTATGGTTTTTGTTGGATAGATACAAGATCAAGGAATTAACGCAGCTAAAATATGCATCTTTTCCTTTAACTGTAGTTATTATGGCATGGACTTTGGTAAAGAAAGTGATGAGCACTTGTAAATCCAGTGAGAGTTCAATTGATGAATTATATAAAACTTTTAGACCATACTGAAAAGCTTGGTTATCAAGAACAGGTAATCTCTGATATTAGTTTCTTGAAAAAGGAAATCAGCCAAAACCCTTATCGTGTATGCACTGCCGCTTCGTCCGTATGGCATTTCATAAAAGGGTCTTGCATTATTTCATTGCTATTTTCTAAATACAGTGGAGAGAAAATGGGTCGTTCGATACCTAGTGCTAATCTTAGAACAATTGTATTTGTTGATGATCTTGATCGATGTCAAGAATCTATCATTCTTCAGGTAAATTTAGATTTTCAACTAAAAAAATTAACTACCTATGCCATTGACAATGTGTTAAAAAATATGGTACACAGGTTTTGTCGGCAATTAATCTTGTATTAGCTGTCTGCGAAATCAACGTAGTTCTAGGAATGGATAAAGGTCTGATCCTGAAGATATGAATGACGCGTTGGAATGCAAAAGATAATGTTTTTTTGTTTTCCTAGCTAATAAAGCATACTGCTATGTAATAAAGCAGTCTTATGTTTTATGCTTTGTATGCTTTGTTTTATGGTTTGTAAGGCAGTCGATAACTATTTTTTAAGTTTTTTTTGCTTTATTTAATCGGTGTTTAGCTCTCTTTATATATGAGAGACTATGTAATTATTTTTTTAAGTTTATGAGTTCAAGTTTTCAATATATCTTTCAGTTTTCAGAATACTGATTGTTCTATTTCAGTTATGAATATATTGTGTTTTTTATTATCTTTCAGCTTGTATTATTTTTATAATCTTCCATTTGGTATCAGAGAAGGTTGCAAGAGTTCTGATTGTGCAGGTTGCAGGTTAGAACAACACTTATTTCTAGATGGCTAATGGAAAAGATTTAGCATTTCAGCTTCTATTATTTACTAGAGAAAACTATGATTATTGGAGTATCAAGATGAGGAGCCTACTTTTATCCCAAGATCTCTGGGAATTTGTGGAAGGTGGATATATAGAACTTGATGATCAAAATACATTCAATACATGGACACCACAACAGAAAAATAAGTCGAAAGAAGATAGAAAGAAGGATAACGAATCTCTTTTCACCATTCAATTTGCCTTGGATGTTTCAATTTTTCCTCGAATTGTTAGTCTGACAAAATTAAAGGATGCATGGGAGGCTCTACAAATTGCATACCAAGGTATAGACAAAATCAAATTGGTAAGACTTCAAACTTTTTGAAGAGAATTTAAAAATCTGAAGATGAAGGAATCTGAGTCCATTCATGAATTTATTATGAGGACTTAAGGTATTGTAAATCAACTTAGGACTCAAGGTGAAACTATATCAGATCAGAAAATTGTAGAATTTTTTTTGAGGTCTCTTCCTCCTAGATTTGATCTAGTAGTAATTGCTATTGAAGAAAGTAAAGATCTAACTACTTTCAAAGTTGCAGAATTAATTGGTTCTTTACACTCTCATAAAGAGCACATGCAACGTTCTATGGAAATTTTTGTGCAAGAATTCCAGTCTTCTATGAATATTGAGGAAAAATCCAAATCTCCTCCCTCTCATACTGCTAAATTTCAAGGTGAATCTTCTGGTAATAACAAAGGAAGAGGATGAAGTTCTGTTGATAGAAGGAGTATACAGTGTAGATATTGTGAAAGATATGGGCACTATGAATCCGAGTGCATGAAGAAGAAATCTGACTTGAATAAGTCAAGAGCTAGTTATGCAGAAGAATCTTCTGACGCAAAGAATTCTACATACTTTGCATGCAATTTGGCAAAAGAAACCCAAGAGGATTTCTGGTTCTTGGATAGCAGTTGTTCAAATCACATGACAGGTAAAATTGATTTCTTTGTCAAATTAGATGATTCAATGAGGTGTAAAGTTAAATTTGGAGATGATAAGGAGGTTGATGTAATGGGAAAAGGTACCCTTGCAGTCAAGACTAAGCAAGGAGTCACTACAAATATCCATAATACTTTCTTTGTGCTAGAATTACAACATAGTCTTTTGAGTATAGGACAACTTCTAGAAAAGAACTATAAAGTTGTATTTGAAGATAGTTGCTGCAAGATTTTTGATAAATCTAATAATCATCATCTTGTAGCAAAGACTTATATGACAGAAAATAGATTGCTTTCTCTCAAATTGGTTTCTAGTAAGTTGCATGCACTAAAATCAACCATAGATGATTCATGGTTATGGCATCAATGATATGGTCATCTGAATTTTCAAGGGTTAACTTTGTTGAATAAGAAGAATATGGTGCGAGGTCTTCCTCCAATCAAGGCAAAATAAGAAGTTTGTTCAGGGTGTGCACTTGGCAAGCATCACTGAGACAATTTTCTGGTGGGCATATCTTGGAGAGCCAAATCTCCTCTAGAGCTTGTGCATGCTGACATCTGTGGTGATATGCAAGAGCCATCATTGGGTAATAACCTTTATTTTTTAACATTCATTGATGATTACTCTTGCCACACTTGGGTTTATTTTTTGAAGCAAAAATCTGAAGCCTTTGCATGCTTCAATAATTTTAAAGCACTGGTTGAAAAACAAAGTGGGTATCTTGTCAAGATACTTAGAATAGATAGAGGGGGAGAGTTTACTTCTAATGAGTTTGCTAATTTTTGTGCTAAGAATGGCATCTACAGATAGCTTACTGCCGCATATACACCTCAGCAAAATGGTATTGTTGAAAGAAAGAACAGTACAATTATGGAAATGGCATGAAGCATGCTTCAGATAAAAAATATTCCACATAGTTTTTGGGGAGATGTAGTTGCCACTACAATATATATTCTCAACCATAGTCCCACGAAAGCAGTTCAAAATCTGACTCCAAAGGAAGCCTGGAGTGGTCACAAGCCTTTAGTGGCTCATATCCACATCTTTGGATGTTTGGCATATGTGCATATTTGATAGGGAGGTTCCTAGTTGCTCGAGTCAACTTGACTCACTCCAAGGCCTTTTCTCCTAGCCTAGTCTAGGGATACTCTTTTCTGTTCCCCTAATCCACTCTAGGACCTCACTATCAAGGTTTGTTCCTCACTCCTCATGAATTCACTTTCATAAATTCATCAACACATCAAACATCTTGCAGGGTTGCTCTGCCACTGATTAATCTTACAACTTCTCTCAAGTTGTTTCTCCATCACCCTAGGATCTTCTCTCCATTTGATCCCATCTCCCCTATTCTGAGGCTAATAGCCTAGACTCCAAAACAACTGTGCATATGATTTTTCTTAGTCACTGGTACCTAGCCGGGCTATCATCAAGCTCGCCTAGGGCTAGTCTACTAAAACAACCGTCGCCATTCCCTAGAATTTTACCAATGGAACCTTATAGCACATGTTTGGCTCTTCTTGACAACTTCCAATGGTTGTGTGGATCCCACGATGGAGCTTCAAGATAAAGCCATGACCGCAATTACTTATCACCAACAAGAAAACAAAAAAATGAAACAACAACGCTATCTATAGAGCCAAACTTGGAACAATTATAGAATTGAAACTCACATAGTGCAGGAAAAAAACTTCTACACTATCTACATCACCATTTGATAAACCACAATAGAGACAAAACCAGGCAATGATCTTTCGATTTGTTCACATAACAAAAGTGTCTTACGGAAAACTCCAAAATCCAACTGAACCCTTACAAAATGTCCATTGGGTCTTATATAGCTTGTGCACATGTTGTGCATCATCCCTAAACAGACGAGATGCACCCTCGACACAATCAGTTGTCTGCAGTAACCATCCTTCAATCTCCATCGGGTCATCAGGTCCGCGCCACAGAAACACTTGGCTTCCGAACATTGGCATCAAACAAACTTAGGCCGTGATGAGTCCCGAACAAGTTCCATCGATGGGTCAGTTTCATCGACATCGAGCAAACTAAAGGTGGTTTCATCGACATCGAGCAAACTTCAAGCGGTGTCATTGACATGGAGAAAACTTCGGCTGCGGTGAGTTCCGAAACCATTTGATCGAAGGCTTTGTTTCATCGACGATCTTTGATTGGCGCACTTTTTTTCTCGGGTCCGCGGAATAGCTTGAACAAGATATGCCTAAAGCCGATGGTGGGCTCCACTGCTGGCGGTCTAGGGAATATTCACAAAAAGAAGACAAAAAGTGCTCCAAGTTGCTCTAAGCTTGAAATGCAGTCCTTAGCCAAAAATGAAAATTTGCAAAACTTTAAAGGGTATTTGTTCACCCTTAGGTGCTCCTGCACCAATATTCCATTTCAAAAGCATAAGAAGTTGGATGCCAAATCCCAACTTAGTATCTTTGTGGGCTACTCTACTACAACTAAAGGCTACAGATTCTATAATTCTGAGACAAAGCAATGAATAGTTAGTCGGGATGTGATTTTTGATTAAGGGGGAGTATGGTAGTGGAAAGATGATGTGCAAAAAAATCCATCAATAATCTTAAACATGGAAGATAACAATGTTCCTCCTCCTCTCCCCACAAGCTCAAGTGGAAGTTCTAGCTCAAGTTCTAGTCCTCCAAGCTCACCTAGTTCTTCAAGTAGCACAAACTCAGGTGAAGATTCACCTCCATCGTCACCTCTGGCATCTGTTTCATGAAAGGTATGAAGTTTAGTTGATATTTATCAGAGGAGTACCAATATAAATCCAGTTGCTAATTTTGCTTTATTTAGTATAATTAAAGCTGAACCCTCTGTGTATGAAGAAGCAATGAAAGAACCTATATGGGTTAATGCTATGAATGATGAAATGAATTCCATTCATAAGAATAATACTTGGGAATTAGTTCCACTTCCCAAAGGTAAGTAGGTGATTGGTGTCAAATGGATTTACAAAGTCAAATATCATGCAAATGGTTCAGTAGAACGCCATAAGGCAAGACTAGTTGCCAAAGGGTTTGCATAAACTCCTGGAGTGGATTATGCTGAAACTTTTGCTCCAGTGGCTCGTCTTGATACAGTTAAGATTATATTGGCTATTGGAACACAATATAAGTGGCCAATATTTCAGATGGATGTGAAATCAACATTCCTTAATGGTTACATAGATGAGGAAGTTCATGTGGAACAACCTATGGGTTATGAAGCTCCACAAAAAGAATACTTAGTCTACAAGTTGAAGAAAGCCGTTTTATGGGTTTAAGAAAGCTCCTCGTGCCTAATATGCTAGAATTGACAATTGTTTAATGACGAAAGGATTCAATAAAATCCACTCAGAGCCTACCTTGTATGTCCAATATATTGGTAATTATATTCTCATAGTTTGCCTCTATGTTGATGATTTGATTTATACAGGAAATAGAAAAGCTCTCATGAAGAAGTTTCAAGCAGAAATGAAAAAAGAGTTTGAAATGTCAGATCCAGGACTTATGCACTATTTTCTTGGTGTGGAAGTACAACAAACATCAAAAGGTATATTTATTTCGCAATCCAAGTATATAGCTGATTTATTAAAGAAGTTTAACATGGTGGCATGCAAAGCATTTGCAATCCCCGTAGCCCTTGGTGAAAAACTAACCAAGGAAGACGCTAGTCCCAAGGTTGATGCAACTCGGTATAGGAGTTTGGTTGGTACCATTATGTACCTCACAACCAGTAGGCCTAATATTATGTATGTTATGAGCCTTGTCTCTCAGTTCATGCAAGATCCACATGAGTCACATTGGCGGGCTGCTAAAATAATTTTGAGGTATGTGAGTGGTACACAAAATTTTGGCATTCAATATTCTCACACTAACAAGTTTGAACTAGTTAGTTATACAGATTCAAATTGGGTCGGTTCAGTGGATGATAGGAAATCAACATCTGGTTATGTGTTTTCATTTGGCTCTAGAGTTGTATCTTGGAGTAGTAAGAAACAAACAACAATATCTCTTTCTTCAGCAGAAGCGGAATACATGACAGCTTCATCGATAAGTTCTCAAGCGGTATGGTTAAGAAGGATATTGACATATCTATATTTTGTTCCTGAGCATCCAACCACCATCTATTGTGATAACAATAGCACTATTTCTATGACAAAGAATCCAGTATTTCATGCCAGAATGAAGCACATAGAGATCTATCATCATTACATTCGTGACTTGGTTCAAGATGGACAAGTGGAGTTGCAATTCTATCCTTCATCTGAACAAGTTGTTGATGATAACTCTGAAGCAAATAGTTAATAAGATGAGAGGGGGGGGGGGGTTGAATCATACAAACTTAATCTTCAATATATTCAACAGATTCAACCTTGGTAGCTTAAACAAATATATGTAATCAAAACTGTAAAACATGCAACCTTAAGAACACATAATCATAACAACACTCATAACACCAGATTTAACGCGGAAACCCAAATAGGGAAAAACCACTGTGGGATTTCGGACCCACTAAGAATTATACTCTTCTAGAGTATGCTCGGTTAAAAACAAATCCTGTTAAAGATTACAAACACATTGCTAGATGTGACCCAGTTAAGGGATTTCCCTTAGATATGTTAGGATCTTCACCTTGTTAGAGGTGACCTTGTTAAAGGTTTTCAAACACTCAATCAGAATGTCACCTTGCTAGAGGATTTACAAATAAGACTGTTAAGTCCACTCGGTTAAGAGATTTTCTGTCACTTACAAATAAACAACAGTAATGAGTATGTCTGCAACTTTGCATCTAAAATGCTAAAGTAGATTCTTATTTGCTCAATACAATCTAATCATAGAACTTATCTTGTCCCTCTGCTGGGCTCCTTACTTTGTTATTCAAACAGGTCTTCAAGCTTTTGTGCTCGGTAATCACTATGTAGCATCCCTATGCTTACACTTGTTCGCATTCATTGTTTATCAATAGTTCCTTACTTATAAACAATTTGCTAACCACTTAATCTCTTTGATCACATTTCCCATGATCAATCATAGCTATCAAATCTTCAAACTTGACCAGGTTTAATGTATCCTTCGATCAGAAAATGTTTTACCTCGCCTTGGAACTTGCATACATTTCTTGGAACTGGTGCTAAGGTATTGCAGTTAATCTAAGCTGTAGATCTTCTTGCCGATCTTCCATTGCCATAGATCCTTAACAAACTTCATACACGTTGTATCAATCATTTAATCATATCCAGCTCATCAGCTTCCATCATTAAATAACGCATGTATACATCCAATGCATTCTGTTATTACTCGGTTGCAACTCGGTAAATACTAAACTTCACTCGGTAGACATTCAACCTTCATTAACCGATAGCAATAACCTTGGGGTTTATCGACTAGGTTCCATAGGGTTTACCAGCTAGGATCCTTGCTCGGTAACATAGTATAGTATTAACCTTACAAACAATAGCATATGTAGGATATCAAAACAATCTAAACAACATGATCTCATCATTGTCTAACTTGGTAATAGTTACCCATTGAATAACTTATTCCTCCCCTTATTCATCATATTCTTTCTGTGTCTTTTACCTACATCTTAATTCTCTTCAAAACATACTTCTTAAGATATGGCAACATCCTACTAAATCAGAAAATCAATTTCTTGACATCAACGACAAAATAATATTGTGAAGACAGTAAACATCCTCAATCAGTTATATCCATAATTATCAACAACCTTCTCAATATCCTAATTGAAATGCCAACAATCTCTTATTGTCTGTTATAATGCCAACAATCTCCCCCTTTGGCATTGATGGCAAAACCAATTGATTTGACCTAAAAGATTCGAATTCAAATTGTTGTGATTGTGATTGCTCAGATTGCTGAAATGCTCTCCCCCTGTCATTAGTCTTCTCCCCCATACATTAGTCTTCTCCCCCTTTGACAATAATGCCAAAAGAAAACTAATACATAATTTATTCCTATGTGAAGTAATTCCTTTGTTGTTCGGTATCAACTCAGTCTCGGTTAGAGGATTTTATCTTCAATTCCTGTTCCCTATTTTTGTTTCCTGCACACCTTTAGAAAACATCCTAAAGTGTGTAAATCAACATCAACTCCTAAAAGATATTCTTTAGAGTCATCGAATTGATGCTTTCACCAAACTCGGTTAGTGCATAGAAGATAGGGGTAGGACCCCTAACTCACTTTTGAGATACTCAAAAGTGTCCCTTGGCAGTGGCTTGGTGAAAATATCTGCTATTTGTTCCTTTGAACTAACATACTCCAATACCACTTTCTTCTCTTGAGCTTCTTCTCTAAGATAATGATATTTGATAGAGACGTGCTTTGTCTTAGAGTGCATAACAGGATTCTTTGAAATGTTAATGGCACTAGTATTATCACAGAATATAGTTACTGGCTCAGTTGCTTTCTCATTTATGCCTTCCAACAATTGTTTGATCCATGCTATATTGGTACAATTTAATGCTGCAACAACATATTCAGCTTTTGCTGTAGACTGTGAAATACATCCTTGTTTCTTGCTAAGCCAACTCACTAGTCTTTCTCCTAAAAAGAAAGCTCCACCACTTGTGCTTTTCCTGTCATCTATTTTGCCTGCTCAATCAGCATCAGTATAAACTTTTAAATCAAAGTTATTTCCTTTCTGATATACTAAGCCATAATCCTCAGTACCTTTCAAGTATCTGAAAATTCTCTTGATCGCTGTCATGTGTGTTTCCTTGGGATCTGTAGAAAATCTTGCAACTATACCTACTGCATGTACTATAGCTGGCTTGCTGTGAACAACATATTGCAACTTTCCAATCATAGATCAGTAAAGTGTCTCATCAACAGATGCAAATTCATCATTCTTTGATAGTTTATAGTTGGTAGTCATAGGAGTACTTACTAGTTTTGAATCCTCCATTCCAAATTTCTTCAAGATTTCCTTTATGTACTTGGATTGAGTAATGAAAATCTCATCTTTTATTTGCAATATCTGTAGACCTATAAAATACTTTATCTCATCGATTAGTGACATCTCAAATTCTTTGCTCATTTAATTTCTAAAATTCTTGCATAAAGAGTCATTTCCACAAAAGATAATATCATCAACAAATATGGCTGAGATCAGTATTCCATTTTCATCATTTTTCATGTACATATTGTTGTTTTCACTTGTCCTTATAAAACCAATCTTGATTAAATAAGAGTGCAATCTTTCATACCATGCTCTAGGTGCTTGTTTCAGACCATATAAAGCTTTGTTCAATTTACATACCTGATCTTAATTCTCTCCTTCAACAAATCCTTCAAGTTGTTCAATAAAAACTTCTTCTTCTAATATACCATTCAGAAATGCAGATTTGACAGCCATTTGATATACTTTGAAATTCTTGTAAGCAGCGTATGCCAACAATGTTCTTACTCCTTCAAGTCTTGCCACAGGTGCAAAAGTCTCACCATAATCAATTCCCTCTTCTTGAGCATAACCTTTGCAAACTAGTCTTGCTTTATTTCGAATGACCTCACCTTTTTCATTTAGCTTGTTTATGAAAATCCACTTTGTACCGATTACATTTTTGTCCTTTGGTCTAGGGACCAGTGTCCATGTGTCATTCTTCTTGATTTGATCAATCTCTTCTGTCATAGCATTTATCCAATCTTCACTATTAAATGCCTCTTTCACTATCCTTGGTTCAAATTCAGATATCAGACATGTGTTCTATCTCAGTTTGTTTCTTGTCATCACTGGATCATCCTTATCTCCTATAATCTGACTTGATGCATGATTCCTTCTAACATACTTGGCTAATACAAGCTCGGTAGGCTCTGTATGATCTTCTTCATCACTCGGTAACTAGATATTCTCTTCATTTCCTTCGGTAGGACTTCTCGGTTGAACATATACAAATCCTTCATAATCTTCTGGTTCTTTGGAGTTTCCTTCATCATTTCTTTATGCAAATTCATCAATTTTCACATTTGCACTTTCTACTATTTTGTTGGAAGATTTGACCAAACATTTAAATGCTTTGCTTCTAGAAGAATAACCAAGAAATGTTCCTTCTTCACTTTTCTGATCAAACTTACTATTTCTGTCATCTTTGTGAACATAGCATCTACTTCCAAAGATTTTAAAATAACTTACATTAGGTTTCTTGTCATACCAGATTTCATATGGTGTCTTCAAGGTTCCTTTCTTCAGTTGTACTCGGTTCAGAGTGTAAACTGCAGTGCTGATTGCTTCTCTCCAAAATGTTTGAGGTACCTTGTTTTCTATCATCAAGGTTCTTGCACAATCCACAATTGATCTGTTTCTTCTCTCGGCTATCCCATTTTGCTGGGGTGTTCTCGGTGTAGATACTTGCCTCTTTATACCATGATCATTGCAGTATAAGTTAAATTCATCAGAAGTGAACTCACCTTCTCTATCAGATCTAAGACATTTCAATTGTCTTCCTGTTTCATTTTCAACTCTTGCCTTGTACCATTTAAACATTTGAAAAGTTTCTGATTTTTCTTTTAAAAACATTACTGACATCATCCTTGAGTAATCATCCACAAATAATATGAAGTACTTATCACCATAATAACTCTGAACTTTCATAGGACCACAAAGATCAGTATGCACAAGATCTAAAATTCCCTTAGAAGTGTAGGACTTACTTGTAAAGCTTGATCTTGTCATCTTGCCCATCTGGCATCCTCGACATATAGCATTCTTAGGTTTCTCAAGACTCGGTAGACCTCTTACTCGGTACTTCTTGCTTATTTTGATCAGATTATCAAAATTTACATGACAAAACCTTTTATGCCATAACCAGGTATCATCTATCTTTGCATATAGACACTTATTCCGAGTTGAGTCAAGGTGAAATGTGTTACCTTTTGTTTGTGTCCCGGTAGCTGCTAACTTCCCATGCTTGTCATGAACTTTGACAATTCCTTTCTGAAACTCTTTTCAGTATCCTGTATTATTTAGCTGTGCTACACTCAACAAAATGTATTTCAAACCTTCAACCCAATAAACATCATTACATTTAGCATTGCCAAGAAGTGTTATAGATCCTTTACCTCTCACTGGATATGGTGCATCATTACCAAATCTTACATAACCTCCATCATAATCTTCTAACATAACAAACTTGTGTTTATCACCTGTCATGTGATGTGAGCATCCACTATCTATGATCCAAGAATCATTAGTATTTATGTGAGATATTAAAGCTTTTTCTTCGTACCTTTCTTCATCTGATCCGTCTTTGATAGCTACATAGACAACTTCCTCTGTATCAGTTTCATCTGATTTATCATCATTAGATTCCTCATCAGCTATTAGACATGTCTTTTTATCTCTTCTTCTGAAGTCTCGGTGTCCTCTGTAATGATTATCTTTCTGTCTGTCATCTCGGTAATCTCTCTTTTCACTAGATTCTTTGTCAAGACAATTAGAAGCCATATGTCCTATTCTATCACAGTTAAAACATTTCAAAGGCAACTTTCCTTTGTACTTACCTTTTCCTCTCGGTAGCCTTCTGGCTAATAGTGCTTCAAACTCTTCTTGCTTTCTAATTTCTTCAGAAAGTTTGTGTACCTCCTCCATGTTTTTGTGAAATCTTTCACTTGCTCCACTATGATTCCCTTCAGAGTACTTATACTTTCTATCATTGTAATCATCAGATTCATCAAGATGAAAAGAACTAAATGCGGACTCAATTTTATTTACCGAAGATCCACTGTTATCAAAGTTACTTAACTCAAATGCATGTAGCTTACCAATAGTAGCATCCCAAGAAACTGGCATATTGGGTACAGACCTCAATTCATTGATTGCAGAGACTCAGATTGCATAAGCAGGTAGAAGGGTTCTTAATAACTTACTTGTGACATCCTTCTCTTCAATGGTTCCTCTTGCTCCTTTGATTTGATTGACAATCTCCTTTAACCTTGTACTGTACTGGGTTATGTTCTCACCTTCATTCATTCTCGTAGATTCAAGTTGTCCTCTTAGACTGTCCACTTTTACTCTTTGAACATGTTCATCACCACCATACACATATATGAGCTTGTCCCACATTGCCTTGGCATCATTGTAGCCTTCTAGATCATTAAACTCTGAGTCGATCAATGCAGATGTTATTTCAATCATTGTTTGAATATGTTCTTGCTTTGCCTTTATCTCTTCCATTGTCAATGGATAGGTGCTAGGTGTAATGAAATCATTCTCTAGATAATATACAACATATTCTCCAACTCCTAATAGGTGCATCTTCATCCTTTTTTGCCATGTAGAGAAACTTGACTTATTCAGCTTCGGTGCATCCCTCTTATACATCTTTGGATCTTTTCCTCAAGTACCTTTAAACTTTTCTTCTGGAATCCAAAGCTCTGATACCAATTGATAACTCTGAAGCCAATAGTTAATAAGATGAGAGGGGGGGGGGGGTGAATCATACAAACTTAATCTTCAATATATTCAACAGATTCAACCTCGGTAGCTTAAATAGATATATGTAATCAAAACTGTAAAACATGCAACCTTAAGAACACATAATCATAACAACACTCATAACACCGGATTTAATGTGGAAACCCAAATAGGGAAAAAGCACTGTGAGATTTTGGAACCACTAAGAAATATACTCTTCTAGAGTATGCTCGGTTAAAAGCAAATCCTGTTAAAGATTACAAACACATTGCTAGATGTGACCTAGTTAAGGGATTTCCCTCAGATCTGTTAGGATCTTCACCTTGTTAGAGGTGACCTTGTTAGAGGTTTTCAAACACTCAATTAGAATGTCACCTTGCTAGAGGATTTACAAATAAGACTGTTAAGTCCACTCAGTTAAGAGATTTTCTGTCACTTACAAATAAACAACTGTAATGAGTATGTCTGCAACTTTGCATCTAAAATGCTAAAGCAAATTCTTATTTGCTCAATACAATCTAATCATAGGACTTATCTTGTCCCTCTGTTGGGCTCCTTACTTTGTTATTCAAATAGGTCTTCAAGCTTCTATGCTCGGTAATCACTATGTAGCATCCCTATGCTTACACTTGTCCGCATTCATTGTTTATCAACAGTTCCTTACTTATAAACAATTTACTAACCGCTTAGTCTCTTTGATCACATTTCCCATGATCAATCATAGCCATCAGATCTTCAAACTTGACTAGGTTCAATGTATCATTCGATCGGAAAATGTTTTACCTCACCTTGGAACTTGCATACATTTCTTGGAACTTGTGCTAGGGTATTGCAGTTTAATCTGAGCTGTAGATCTTCTTGCTGATCTTCCATTACCATAGATCCTTAACAAACTTCATACACGTTGTATCAATCATTTAATCATATCCAGCTCATCAGCTTCCATCATTAAATAACGCATGTATACATCCAATGCATTTTGTTATTACTCGGTTGCAACTCGGTAAATACTAAACTTCACTCGGTAGACATTTTGCCTTCATTAACCGATAGTGATAACCTTAGGGTTTACCGACTAGGTTCCTTGCTCGGTAACATAGTATAGTATTAACCTTACAAACAATAGCATATGTAGGATATCAAAATAATCTAAACAACATGATCTCATCATTATCTAACTCGGTAATAGTTGCCCATTGAATAACTTATTCCTCCCCTTATTCATCACATTCTTTCTGTGTCTTTTACTGACATCTTAATTCTCTTCAAAACATACTTCTTAAGATATGGCAACATCCTACTAAATCAGAAAATCAATTTCTTGACATCAATGACAAAATAATATTGTGAAGACAGTAAACATCCTTAATCAGTTATATCCATAATTATCAACAACCTTCTCAATATCCTAATTGAAATGCCAATAATCTCTTATTGTCTGTTATAATGCCAACAGTTGATATCTTAACCAAAGCTCTTCCAATATTGACTTTTGTTACTTTCAGAACTCAGTTAGGACTCACCTCCACTCATCATTTAGGGGGAGATCGGAGATACAAATGATCCGTTGGGATGCAGAAGATCATGTTTTTTGTTTTTCCTAGCTAATAAAACACACTGTTATGTAATAAAGCAGCCCTATGTTTTTGTTTTGATTTATGCTTTGTATTCACTGCTGTGCATGGCAGTCAATGACTATTTTTTATGTTTTTTTTGCTTTCTTTAATTGGAATTTAGCTCTCATATATGAGAGACTATGTAATTGTTTTTTTGAAGTTTATGAGTTCAAGTTTTCAATATATCTTTCAATTTTTAGAACACTGATTGTTGTATTTCAGTTATGAATATATTGTGTTTTTTATTATCTTTCAACTTGTACTATTTTTATAATCTTTCAGATCCAACGAGCAATAATGAAAATACATGGAGATAAATCTTTGAAAGATAGGAAGTTAGCAAACAAGTATTTACAAAAGATAATACAATTGCCATTAGATCTCCCTGATCCTAGTCAAGTCCAATCTAAGAAATTTTTGCATCGAAACTTGGGAGTGTTCCAACAACAGAGTACATAAGGCAATCTTGATTTAGAAGATGATTCTGTAGTTGTACCAGAAATAGATGCAGCATACAAGGCTCTCTTTCTCCATTAGAACGGTCAATGCCATATGCTACAGGTGATATTATTGAAAAATTGCTTGGCTCAGTTACTACTATCTCAGGTAAGAAATGAAACAATAGTAATGACTTTAAGTAGAACATTAATATTTTAATAACTAGAACATATGATAAACATTGCTTTGTTCTTTCTAAAGAAGACAAGAGCTCAACAAAACAATAGACACTCCATCACAAATTAAACCAGCAGAAGGAATTGCCATAGATATTCAAGGTGTAGATGAAACAAGTATGTCCATATATTTTTATAATAATTTGATATCAAAGTTGCTTTATAATAGTTATAAGGAGGATTTATTTGCTTTGTATTTTCTAAATGTTATAACTGGAGCTAACTAATAGACACTGCTTTTAATTAGGAGAAGCTAGTAGCTCAGTGAAAATAGTAGACGTGCCACTTGAAGGAATTCGGGGCACAACTGGAATGGGTATGTCTATGTGTTTACAAGATATCAAATATGTTTTACAATTTTAATGTTAATCTCGACAATTCACACTATTTTTTCTTAATAATAAAGGCGCGTATCGTTGCAGGTGACCAACATACCAGTGAGTCAAATCCCATCATTCCTATAATGGAGCTATTGTTCGTAAGATACAGTGAAGGAGAACGAGAGACATTTTGCCACTTCCAAAAAATGGCTACAGATATCCAAAAATTGCCCCGAGAGTGGGAGGGTTTGCTTAGCTACCGTCGACTGGTCTGGAATATCTTCATTATAAACAATGAAACAAAGCATTTTGATGGATGGAAAGTCCAGTTGATTACTTGGATATTCATCTGCTGGGAATTTGTCGACAACATAAATAATCCTGTATAGGTATGTATAAGTTTATATACATATATATAATATATAATTGATTTCAATAAAGTTCATAATGTGAAGATTAAAATGAGCAGAGAAGCGAAAACAAAACAACAGAAAAGAAAACACACAACACAAGGTTTAACGTGGTTCACCACTAAGTGGCTACATCCACAAAAAATGCAGGGAATTATCTTATTAACCAATATCAATTCTACTACATACATGACTGCACTCAGTCATTTATATAGACATGTCAAATATGAAATGAAGAGTCTTCTGGGGAAGACAAACAACCATGTGACTGTTGGGCTTCATATACCCAACAATCTCCCTCGTGAAGTCCAATCGACACAGTCATGCAGTGAAACATCCATGCTTCCTTTTCTAAACCTACATTGTACTCGATCTGCAAGACTTAACTTTGCGAACTCTTGTTCACATACACTTCGGATTAGCCTTTTCCAAACTATATTAGAATCAATAAAACCTAACAGCTGAGCATCATGAAGACTTCACTTTGTTTCCTCAATCATCAACATCTGGCTCTTATGTATAATAGAGTGTTCTATGTTCATCCAAGCACCTCTGATCCCTATTTGATCCATACGCTCCTCACTATATAATAGATAATCCCCTGTTCCATACACTTCCAAAGACTTTCCAATATCCGGGGTCTCCAAGCATGCCAGCTCCTCCAAAGCAAGTGGCAAAATCTCGTACAACTCTGTGAGCATTCGAATCTGGCTGAAATCATCCACCTCATCTCTTATACTGGCCAAAATACGATGCTCTATTGTGCCATCGATAATACTGATCATCACACTGGCATTCTTGTCCTCCACTGAGACATTCTTCACATCACTTTCTTCTATCATTTTGTTGTGCCCACAAATGAACTCGTCACTCAACTTCTCTTAGTACTGGATAAAGTAATACTCATCCAAATCATGATCATTACACTTGCCACAAAGAATAAAGGAGCATTCACAACAAAAGCCAACCGCAACACAACAAATGTCATAATCCATGGATTTAGAAAGAATTCCTTTGCCAGTTTTCAAGCAACACTTTGCATTACCAGCATTACAAACCTTCATGCTAGGTGTCCTTTCATGAACACTAATGGCTAAATTTTTCAGGCGCTTTGCAGAAGAACCAATCATCTCTTTCTCTATTTTTACCTAGAGTTTTTGTGACTTATCAACCCAAGAGCAAATGTCCAACTTCTCTCTATGCGTGGGTAGTTTACAATGATTATTCTCATCCATAAAATCAATGAAATCAATGCTTATAGCCTCCATGACATTGTCGTTTGGACTCCCTCCTGGTCCTCTTCGAACCAAAGAATCCCTTCGACCGACCACATTTGCAGCAAGCTCTGCTTGCTTTGGGCCATTCGCAGGAATCCCATCAAAATAAAACCCAACTCCTAGGTTTGAAGACGTGGGAGAGGAACCGGTTCTATAACCATACCCAGCACCAACAACCTTCATGTAAATTTTTTTTTGGTATTTCTAGCATAAGTTTGTGCAACACGTGCAATCAATGCATTCCACTCTGCTTCTACTTTTGCAATCTTCATAAATAAATCATTGCTTCTGCAATTTGCCTCTTCTTCTTCTTTAGGATCATCCTCATTTGCTAGATTCGAGACTACATCCTCCTCACCCCAGGAGGCATCCTCCTCATCTTGGAAGGGAAACAAACAATTCTCTTCTTCAAACAACGAATACAACAAATCCTCTTCTTCTTCTTCGGCCAAAGTTTCCTCATTTTTCCAGCCATCCCACCAATGCCGTTTGGTTTCAACCTACACTTGGATATCACTCTGTACTGAGTCTAGACTGCCAAGAAATTTTTCGATGACTGATTCAACTTCATCATATGATTCGGCCTCATCATTTGAAACTTCAGCTTGTTTGTTGATAACATAAAAGCACCCAGCTCCGGGATCAAACACAAAGTAAGGGCACCCATATCCAAGATCAACTATCTAATCGGATCCCATCTCTGCTCAAGTTAACTGTCGCTCTAATACCAATTATGAAAATTAAAATGAGTAGAGAAGCAAAAACAAAACAACAGAAAAGAAAACACACAACACAAGCTTCAACATGGTTCACCACTAAGTGGCTACGTCCACCAGAAAATGCAGGGAATTATCTTATTAACCAATAACAATTCTACTACATACATGACTGCACTCAGTCATTTATATAGACATATCAAATATGAAATGAAGAGTCTTCTAGGGAAGACAAACAACCAAGTGACTCTTGGGCTTCATATACCCAACACATAACTTCTCTCACCATTTTTGCAGAGATGGAACAAGATTGATCTTATTAAAACCTATAAACTAGAATCAGAATCATACTTAGAATCAAAATCAAAATCAGGTCCCATGAGACCATCATTACGAGCAATCTTTGAACACTGCATAAAGAAAGAGAGCAATAAGGGTGAAAAGATAGTTGTGACTTCTAATAGAAGAGATACAAATAAAGACCCACCAACAAAGAAACCATAAGAAGACGTCAAAGAGAAGGATGATATCTAGATTCTAAAAATAAAGAGGTTCTTGAAAGCAGTGACATAGAGAAAATGAAGTTGAAGGAAGGTGTCGATGACCAAATAATATCAGTAAGTGATGTCACTAAAGTTGGAGATTGTTTTGAAAGCAACTGAGTGGCAGGAGCAGAGGACCTGATCAAAGTTGTGAAAGAAAAAAATGATAAGTTTGAGAAATCATTATTATTAATGGAACTAGATGCCCTCAAAAAAGAAATGCAAGAATTGAAAGAATTGGTAAATTGCCAACAGGCCGACAAGAGTGAAAAGAGGGCCGATGAAAAGAAGTTGAAGTCACAAAGTTGAGAGAGATTCAAATGTGCATTGGACAAATATGATGTGTCAGTGGTGGGTATACAAGCTTTTTAGAGGTTTAGATTCTACTGTGAAGCGAGAGATCTCCCATTGGCATTGTATCCAAAAGAATGAAGGTGATAAGAGGCAGAGAAAATAGACTTAAAGCTACAACTTTACACTTTGTATATATAGAGTTTAAGCCCTCCTAGAGGAGATGACTCTAGAACTTAAAAGAGGAAGTCCTAAGCCAAAAATAATATTAGAAATTCAAAAACAAGCATTTCATAGTAATTGTGTGGTTCGTCTATTAAAATTTCCAAAGTTGAATGTTTATATAATTTTTAGATATATGTATGAGTGAGATAAATTTAATTTTTTATTAATTTGTAATAGTTTATATATTTGAAATGGAATAATCAAATATTTGTTGTGTGATATATGTGGAGTGATTCTATATTACCATTTTTAAATAGGATTTGGAGTCATTTTATAATATTGTACTATTTCTAAAGTAGGATTTGGAAGTTTTTGGATCTATTGATCAATGAATATAGACATTGTGTTTGTCTTTCAAAGGATTTTTTAATTTTGTTTTTTTTGGAGTCTTTGTTTCCTCTCTTAAAAGAGGAGTTTTTAAGTGGTTTTGTTGTCATGTGACTATTTTTCACACATATTTTTTACTTGAGTGTTTTCAAGTTCTTTGATTAAAGCAGATTATAATTTGCATTAATATTTTAAAATAATTATTGTATTTTTATGTTAAGAAGAAAATGAATTTGACTTATCTTAAAATGAAATGAAAAATGAATTGATATTTATGATATTTGTAAATTAAGTTTGAAGCTAAGTATTGTTATTACCTTAATAAAAAAATATCAACCCCAATAAAATCAACCACAAACTCAATATTATAGAGTGTCATTTCATTAATAGTCTCTTTTGAGTTTTTTTGTATTGATAATATTGTCATTGTGACCAGAACCGTAATTATATGCTGTGTGGTATACAAGACTTTATTATGTATTTATCTAGGAATTTTATGTTTCAAAAAATATATTAAGAATCTTAAATTTAGTTGAGTGTTGAGGCTTGTATTTATGATAGTAATTTAGTTCATGGAGAACTATTTACAATCTTAAAAGAGCTAATTTGGTGCGTACAATGTGCACATTCTAGTAGCTTGAGAATGCCAATTATTAAAGAGTTAAGCATAAATTATTTTGACAACCACCTTTTGTTGTCATGGTACTTGATTGAGTATAGGTGGAAAAAAGAGTTATACAATACAACAAAGGAAATTAATCTCAATATATTATAAATCAAAGTATAAAAAGTGTTTAACATCAAATCATATTTCTATTGACCATTTTATATTTCACCTTATCAAAGTATAAGGATTGTCTTTTCAACTAAAGTTACAATTATAAATATATAACTCTAGACACCTAAAATTTTCCTAGCCTGATTAAATAAATAGTTTATTTATTTAATTATTTTATCCTAAGCCTTCTATTAATTAAATAGATTTTTATATATTTAATTAATTCATTAATTCTCTTCTAACCTCTCCTCATTTAAATAAATATTTTTATTTATTTAAATTATATTTTCGTGAAATTAAATAGATATTTTATTTATTTAATTGGCCCCACTTCTTCTATTAATTAAATAGATCTTTATTTATTTAATTAATTCATTAGTCCTCCATGACACTTGTCATTTATCTTTTGATTTTATCCTTACTAACCCCTTCATATTTTATTATTTCCTATACCTACCCTTCAATCCTAACCGACCATTTATTCTTTCACCTCTTAATCTTATCCCTCCATTTTTCTAAGGTTTCTTCTATATAAAAGGATCCTTTCTTTCTTATCAACCCTATCAATCTTACTAAGAAGCGAAATTGATCTTTCACGCGATCAAGCAATCAAGCGACTACACAACCACAATTAGTTCTATGTTGAGCTTTGTGCACAATACAAAATTTGAGAGCAACCATATCACACAAGATCAATGGTGATAGGAAACAATAGAGATCAAGCCCTACTAAGCATGTGAATGGTCTAATCTTTATATTTTGTTGTGATTTGCATATTTTAGGTTCTTCATTGGTGTATGATAGATTCTTAATTGTAGAAATAGGGTTGTATGTGGTTGGATCTTTTTGGTTTTACAATAGTTTATCATTCCATTTTTATCGTATACACTAACATTATCAATTGGCAATTTTTTTGGACATGATAATCTTATCACAACTACTCCAACTTAATGTTTAATTCTTCAACTTCTCCAATTTAAATTATTATCTAAGCTATAAATAAAAGCATAAATAGCTGTCAACTTTTAAATCTTTAGGTTTAAAAATTTCAACACTATCATGCTTGTCTAAGAGGATAATCTAAATTCATATTTATATGTAGGAGATGAATATCAATGCAAAGAAAACATGAAAAGTATTTATTTTATTTGCATTGCATTTTGGAGATACAAGCTGGATAAGGTTCTTCCTTATCAAGCATTCTATGATATTTTCCTATTCACAGCATTTTATCTATGTTTAGATGTTTATGAAATGTAGCATCTTAAGCTAGAATGTGTTCAATATTAAACATTTTTTTTCATGTGAATCCTAGCGAGTCATATCATAGCATCAACTTAAGAAAATTGAGAAAGCATATTTTTAAGAATTTAATCTACTTATAGATATTTATGAAATGTTAAAGCATCTTAAACCATAATCATATCTTATGTTCTCAATAACAAGCACATTTTTGTTGTTACTTGTGTGAATCTTAGCATGTGATACAATAGAAGTGATAATTTCTTGTGATAATTAAAATAGTTTTTCAAGAGGAAGATCATTGTGCTTGTATATATGTTTGATAAGGATAACTTAATGTTGATGAAAATAGAAGTTTGAGATGTTTACAAGAAGTAACCATCATAAGAATTCATATCAATATCAAGGGAGATAAGACCATGTAGAATTGACTTTGAGAATTTATTTTTTATTATTTTCTTGTTGTAAAATTAAGCAAATAGAAATAAAATTGAGAGGCTTTATTGTTTTCACCTAGGATAAGAATTCATATCAATATCAAGGGAGATAAGACCATGTAGAATTGACTTTGAGAATTTATTTTTTATTATTTTCTTGTTGTAAAATTAAGCAAATAGAAATAAAATTGAGAGGCTTTATTGTTTTCACCTAGGACTTTACTTGAGTTGGTCTTGTCAATGCTGGAAAAATAATTTTGATATATATTTTTTAAAGTGGTGATAAGGGTTAAAATAAATATTGAGGGATTTTTAACCTTTAAAATCACATTTGATATTTTTTCATGGAAATACTATTGGAGTAGCCAAGATCAACTTGCAAAAACAAACATTCCACGAAAATAAGAATGTTTAAAATTAAAAGTATCATATAAAGCATAAAAATATATACAAAAGAACCTTGCATATAAAGGCAAAAATGAGCAGGTAACAGGGTTGATTATACCTTGGTGAATTCTCTTCAAAAGAATTTAAAAAAGGAGCATTATAAGATAATGTATCCTAATGGGTACCTTGTATTTGATTCCATGGTTTCCTCTACAATAGGTAGAATACTTTTAATGCCCACACTTGAGCGAACTCTTATTCCATTTTGATAGACTCGATTAGACATTTATTTTGTGTGATGGATATGATAGACTTGTCTGGATTCATTGTGCTCATTGATGATTATTGATAGACATTGTATGTTTCGTGACTTTTGATAATATTAATTTTGCTCATGCTTCGTTGTGACCTTCTATGATTTAGATATCATGATGATGTTTCATTACTATATGTACTTATGTCGTGTTGATTTCTTAGATGGATAGATTTCATTGATTATTGCTCATGATGAGATGGACATACTAACCCTAGTTTTAATTTATGTAAGATATATTGCTCATTGTATGACAATTGTTTGACTGTATGCGTGGGGGAATCAACATCATATCACTCATTGCAAGTGGGATGTGTCATTATGACATTCCTCCACTTGTCTGTTATGTATGTATATATATGCATATGTATTGTTTTGTGGTTACAGGTACTAGGCATTCATTCCTCCCGGGCAACCGGGTGTGAGCTCCCCTAGCTTGACAGGTGTGAGCGTGCCTCTTCCTAATGGCAATATGTGGTTCGGAGATGTCATCGGTTCCCTTCCCGCACTCGAGGTCTAGGTCTGGCGTCGAGTCCTTGTTATCAGTCTTGGCCAGTTCTCCATGTCATCATCATTGTCATGACTTGTGAGCATGTGGTATAGTTAGTTGATCATTCAGTTATTTTGTTTAAGTTCCTTGAGTAGTGACTGATTTATTATTTAGCACATTTAATTTTGGCATTTGATTGGTTGTGTTTGATTGTTTACTTGATGCCAGTTACGGCCTCATTAGTAATCCTGTTATTTTAAAAGCTAATAAGATTTAACAATTTTCAATTATTTACTATTTACGCGTTTAAAATTTGGTTAATGCTCATATTGAGATTTCAAGATTTTATTTGGCCATTTACGTTTTAAGTTAATTTAATTTATTGAACATTTGTTGATTTTCACGTTATTGACTTTATTGTCATTTAACGATTTTAATCTTTAATTATTTATTTGTCTCGATTATCTTAACTGTATTATTTATTCAATGGAATTGGTTTATTTGATTTTTAAATCAATGTATATATGTGTGTATGGTGAAAATGGATAACAATAATAACGATATTGAAAGGCTAAATGAATTCAACCACAAAACCCTAGCCTAACAATCAACAAAGATCCACCATAACATATGAAGATTACCTAAGACAATGTAAATCACATTAAATCACAAAGATTATACCATCACATGTCCAATAGGGTTTTGATCTCCATTCTTCCTATCTCCATTGATCTTGCTTGATATATTTGCTCTCAGATTTTATGTGCACAAGAGCTCAACAAAGAACGGAATGTGGTTGCAAGTAGAATCGTAGTGTAGTCAATTGCATAAATTGATTCATTAGGGTTTGATAATGAAGGAAGCATCTCCTTATATAGAAGACACTATATGAAATGGAGGGATAAGATTGAGAGGTGTAAAAGGAGGTCGGCTATGATTAGAGGGTAGGTAAAAGAAATAATAAAATAATGAAAGGGGTAGGTAGTGTATGAATTAAGAGATGAATGACATGTGTCATAGGTAGAAAAGGTTAATGAATTAATTAAATAAATAAAGATTCATTTAATTAATAGAAGAAGTGGGATAATTAAATAAATAAAATATTTATTTAATTTAGGAAAAGGATAATTTAAATAAATAAATGTATTTATTTAAATGAGAAATAAGGCTAGAAGAGGATAAATGAATTAATTAAATAAATAAAGATTTATTTAATTAATAGAAGAATTAAGCTAAAGTAATTAAATAAATAAAATATTTATTTAATTAGACATGACAATTTTAGGTGTCTACATTTTGCCCCTCTTTGAGACAATGCGACTTGTCGCGTTGTTTCAAAGAAGATAAGATGAATTGATACAGAGTTGCCCCAAGATGGGAATGATATGCCCCCTCGAGAGATTGGATGAAAATGTCTGGAAAGATCGCAGACAATCTCTCAATAAGAAAGAAAGGCTAGAATGGACTGACTGGATAAAGTGACAAAGTCACGAGATAATGAAGACTGACTTGGGAAACGAAGGCGAGGGCTAGGGTAGGCTATAAGATAGACCATAGGGGAAAATACATCCTCATTGTCATCTACACATCCACCAGACCATATTGCAGAGCGAAAATTTAGCAGGAGCAGTCAGCAGCGATGGCTTTCACTCACAGATTCGACCGCGTTCGCTGATTTCAGAGGCCAACAGAGGTAGGAGAGCCGGTAAGTACCACCAAACCTCCTCGTACTTTGACGCATTTAATTTTGTCATTAATGCATGTCGAATAGGGTAATAAATGCGCTTAGACTAGGGTCCAAAAAGTGTCAAAAATCATTTAGGCGCGTCTGCATTGGTGCCAGGCACGTCTGTGTCTACTAGGTGTGTCTGTGTTTGTGCCAGGCGCGTCTATGTCTGGACCCACGTCTGTGTCAAATGCAGTCGCATCTGTGCTGTTCAGGCGCGTTTGTGCCAAGAAGGCACATCTATGTCTCCTAGGCGCGTTTGTGCAGAGCATAGGCATGTCTGTGTCAAGAAGGTGCGTCTGTGTTTTTCAGGCGCGTCTGTGTAGTCTTTGAGCGCATTTATGTCATGTAAGCGCGTTTGCATTTGAAAAGTATGAATTTGCATCTTCTAGGTCAAATCGACAGTTCTGTGATGAACATACACCATCGATTGGATAAGCTGCTGAGAGGATACACTCAAGCAGGTCCTCTAGGGAAGACTAGGATAGATCAAGGCACTTTGTGATGAACAGTGAGTACCAAGATAGAGTACTTTGTGATGAACAGGGAGTACTTAAATATGAGCAACACTTTGTGATGAACAGTGAGTGCCAATGTAAGCAACACTTTGTGATGAACAGTGAGTGTCACACACGTAGTACTTTGTGATGAACAGGGAGTACCACTAGGATAAATAGCAACACTTTGTGATGAACAGTGAGTGTCACTAGGGTAGATAGGCATACGCATTTAGATAAAAAGTAGCATTTTGTGATAAACAAGGAATGCCACTATAACTGACATGATTGATTTACTTGACTGCAGGAGTATTTGTCGATGCTGGAGTCACGGGAGAGATTCCTGTCGACACAGAGGTTGCGACCTAAGTTGTCATTTGAGGATAGAGCTGCCATCGAGGAGATGGGTTTGAGACATGTGCTGTATGTGCCTGAGTTTTGGGCAAACATGGGTTTGCTGACTGTGCTGGCTGAGAGATGGCACTCTGAGACGTGCACATTCCATTTGCCGATGGGGGAGATGACATCACCCTGGAGGATGTATACAAGATTATGCGGATACCAATTGATGGGGAGCTGATTTTGTACGATCGAGACGGAGATAGGGATGCCCTTAGATGAGTGTTCTAGGATCCGGGACTGGAGATGAGGGTGGGACAAGTGGCATGGGATACCATGACATGGACAGGATTAGCACTACCAATAGTGTTGGCAGGAGTTATCAGTGGGTTCCTTTGTATCAGTTTTGTACCATTTTGTATGATGATGTAGACACCTGCGGGTGATTGTAGCCATATGATTTTGACATCATTGTATCATGACATTTTATATATATATATATATGAGATGATTCATCTTTGCGATAGTTATATGCATGCGTACCTATGTGATGTATGTTTCTATGTGATGCTTATGATATGGATGCAAATATGTATATGATATAATGCAATATATATATATATATATATATATATATATATATATATATATATATATATATATATATATATATATATATATTGTTCTTTTATGTTTTATATGTTATGCCAATGCAAATGTGAATGTATGAAATGCAAATGAATATGATAATGCAAATAATTATTTACATGATGAAAATGTAAAATGTGCTAATATGTGTTGTGTGCAGGATGTGATGCAGTTGTGATATCTATATGTATGAATGAAATGCTTATATGTGGTAATGCAGGTGCAACTACATGAAATGCAAATGTTTTTGGTGTGTCATTATACTCAATCATGTGATATCAGGCTACGCAGACTCGAGAAGGACGATGGAAGTCAATCAAGAAAGGGGGATGGAAGACAGAAGATATGAAAGTGAAAGAGCTTCTTATGCATTATCATCATTGAGCTTTATTATAGCAAGTAGGTTATGACAACCGAGGCATATGTTCGACCCAGAAAGTCATTGTACCTGTTTGCATGGAGATAAGACAGTCACAAACAAGGAATGCCCCAGTTCATACTAGACTCACAGTGTCCTCATATCCTTGGACAAGTCATAGCATTACTAAGAGACAATCCACAGATAGAAAATACAAATAGGTGATGATACCCCATCCTCGCCTTTCTAGTCAAAGACATCCTGGAGATAGAATCTCTAGTCAAAGACATCCCAGAAAAGCTAAAAGACATGTCACCAAAAAAAAAAAAAAAAAGATGAAATCAAAAGAAAACCAAGACTCGACACCAACATCCACTGTAGTCCTCAAGTTTGTGTCTCTTGTCACTTGTATAAGTCTTATTTGATTTTGGTCACAATGTTTACTTTCACAAAATGGATAGATAGCACTGAACCATATGTTGTCTGAGTCTGTTGAAAGATTTGATTTGTTGAAGCCCCTTGTTACTGCTGTGTCTCATCTGAAACTGACTGAATCCATGAAACTGATACTTTATTGCAGAGAAGACAAAAATTTATTGCGGATCTGTGATGTAAATGTTGCTTTATTGCGGATTATGCGTGGATAGATTGAAGAAACTGGAAGAAACTGTACTCCTCAGAACGTGTGATGTTCTTAGTTCCACACCCATCACTAGATGTAGGATTTGCCTTAGCCATAGATAGGATCTGATTTATTATGGATGGAAAGGGATGAAAAGGGAGGTTTATTATGAATGGCTAACCAATCTTAGGGAGATCAATAATAAGCCATGATGGGAATGGGTAAGTTTATTATGAATGAATTGGTCGTGAGTATGTGCAAAGTGAAGGATGAAAGTGAATCCTGAAGGAGGGAGAAGCAATGTCTCTACGCATGGCGCTGGTAACCCAGTTTTCACCATGGTACTTGCCCAAGGCGCCACCGAAGTGGTTTTCACCGTTGGACGAAATTATTTCTCTTTACTTTTTTCAATTTTTTCAATGTTTTTTGTGTTACAAGGCACCTGTTTGCTAGGTTTTCACCAAGTAACGATTTTTTTTGTTTTATAATTTTTTTGTATTTTTGAAATTTTTTGATTTTTTTTGGTATTTTTGAAATTAGGATACTCTGAAGAGCTATGCGTAGAACCTGTGAAGGTGCATGCTATTGATAGGATCCTCCAAAGGTTCACCCTCTGTAGTTGAAAGCTGATACACACCAGATCCATATGCTGTTGTAATGATGTAGGGACCAAGCCAGTTTGGTTCGAACTTGCCCTTCTTCTCTCTGTCTTGTTGATTTTTAGGATTTTCTCTGAGAACTAAGTCACCTACCTCAAATGTGCGAGGCTTGACCTTGTGATTGTAGCTGCGACTCATTCATTGTTGGTAAGCCTTGAGATGATTAAAAGCAGTTTGTCTTCGTTCATCCAGTAGTTCCAGTTCTTGTAAGCGAGAGACCCTATAGTCTTCATCACCGATGATGTTTTGCAGAGAAACTCATAAAGAGGGTAGCTCGACCTCAATAGGCAAGATAGCTTCGGTGCCATAGACAAGTGAATAGGGTGTAGCTCTTGTAGGTGTGCGGACACTTGTGCGGTAGGCCCAAAGTGCAGGATTGAGTTGGATATGCTAATTACGGCCAACATCATCGACTGTCTTCTTTAAGATTTTAAGGATTGTTTTATTAGATGCCTCAGCTTGGCCATTGCCTTGGGGGTAATATGGTGTGGAGAAATGATGAGAGATATGGAAGCGGTCATAGAGTTCACGAACATCCTGATTTTTGAAGGGACGCCCGTTATCAGTGATAATGGAAACAGGAATACCGTATCGGCAAATGATATAGTTAAGGATGAATGTAGCAATCTGTTTTCCCATAATTTGTGTGAGAGGCACGGCTTCAATCCATTTTTTAAAATACTCTGTGGCAGTGATAATGAATTTATGACCATTGGAAGAAGGAGGGTGAATCTTGCCTATGAGATCAAGTCCCCACTGACAAAAGGGCCAAGGAGACGCAAGCGGTTGAAGTTCTTGTGCTGGCGCATGTATGAGGTCTCCATGAATTTGACATTGCTTACATTTCTTGACAAACTAGTATGAGTCTTTTTCCATATTGGGCCAGTAATATCCAGTCCTGATGAGTTTCTTGGCCAAGGTAGGGCCACTAGCATGCGGACCACATATCCCTTCATGCACCTCCCGTAACGCAATCTGAGCTTCGTCACTTTCTAAACATCTAAGAAGAGTGCCATCTAGACCTCGTCGGTATAGTATATCAGCTAAAATGACATATCAAGAGGATTGGCGAATGAAAGTGCGACGTTGGTTATTTGATAGATCGGGAGGTAAAGTATTGTCACGAAGGTATGTGAAAATGGAACCGTATAACTGGGACTCGGGACCGACAACACATATTGTCTCAGTAGGCATGATCTCATATGAAAGGACCAAAAGGTTATCCACCAAGAACTCATAGCGAGTCTCGTTTGGAGGTAAATCAATCAGTGAAGCAATAGTAGCCATGGCATCTGCGGCGCGATTCTGCTCTCTTGGTATCTGTTCAAAGTCTATCTTTGTGAAGTGTTGTTTTAGGTCATCCACCATTTGTTTATAAGGCATTAACTTTTCATCTTTTTTTTGGTAATCATCAGTGGCTTGACGGATGACAAGTTGGGAGTCCCCAAAAACGCGAAGTTCCTGGATCTTCCATTGAACTGCAATTCGTAATCCTGTTGTTAATGCCTCATATTCCATTATATTGTTGGTGCAAGGAAATGATAAGTGGTATGATTTTGGTATAGAATCTCCTTGAGGAGTTATAAAGAGGATGCCCACTCCTGCCCCATGCTATGTATAAGAGCCGTCGAAGTACAGTTGCCATGGCTTTGCATGTGACATTGTCAAAATGGATTCATCTGAAAATTCTGAACTTAGAGGAACATCATCTACCATGGGAGCATCTGCTAATTGATCTGCGATGGCTTGTCCTTTTATTGCTTTTCTATCCACATACTCGATGTCGAATTCACTTAGGATCATCACCCATTTGGCTAGTCGCCCAGTAAGTGTTGCTTTATTGAGAAGGTATTTCAATGGGTCTATCCTTGCAACTAACTTAGTCTTATGAGTGAGCATGTAATGTCGTAATTTTTGTGAAGCAAATACCATGGCGAGACATGCACGCTCAATTGGTGTGTATTTTAGCTCATATCCCACCAATGTGCGACTGATATAGTATACTGCTTTTTCCTTGCCTTTAGTGCTTTGTTGTGCTAAGAGTGCCCCCAATGCTGTTGGAGTAGTTGATATGTATAGTAACAGAGGTTGACCTGGAACTAGTGGCATCAGAACTGGCAGATTTAGAAGATAATCTTTGAGCGTCTGGAAAGCCTGTTGACAATTATCATCCCATTTGAATTTGATGTTTTTATGTAGCAGGTGCTGAAACGGATTACACTTATCTGCCAATTGTGCTATAAATCTTCGGATGGACTGGAGTCTGCCTTGTAAGGATCGAAGTTGACTGATATTTCTTGGTGGTTGCATTTCAAAGATGGCCTTGACTTTTGCTGGATCAGCTTCGATTCCTCTTTTGGATACAATGAATCCTAGGAGCTTCCCGGAGGTTACTCCAAAGACACATTTCTTGGGGTTTAATCTTACTTTGTTTTTTTCCAACCGATCAAAGACAACTGAAAGTATATCCAAATGTGTATTTCTGTCTATTGATTTGCCCAAGAGGTCGTCAACATAATCTTCCACGGTTACGTGCATGAGATCATGAAAGATAGTAGTCATGGCTCTTTGATATGTAGCACCTGCATTCTTTAGCCCAAAAGGCATGACATTCCAGCAGAAAGTTCCCCATGGACAAGTAAATGATGTTTTGTGTTGATCCTCGAGCGCGATCCTTATTTGATTATAACTAGAGAATCCATCCATCAATGATAACATTTCATGACCTGCTATGAGATCAACAATCAAGTCAATATTTGGTAATGGGAAGTCATCCTTTGGACAAGCTTTGTTGATGTCTCTAAAATCTGTACATATTCTGATGCTACGATCTGGTTTGCTAATAGGTACCAAGTTAGAGATCCATTCAGGATAATTGATTGGGCGTATGAATCCGACATCCAATAACTTCTCAAGTTCTGCTTTGACTAGTAATGCCACTTGTGGATGCATTTTTCTTAATTTCTGTTTCACTGGTTTTGCCCTCGGTTTGACTCTCAGATGATGCATTACCAAATCCAGATCTAATCCAGGCATATTAGTGTATGACCAGGCAAAATTAATTTGTCGTTCTTTGAAGAAACTTATGAATTTTTACCTTTCGGACTCTGTCAATGATTGAGCTAGGAATATGTTGTGTGGAACCTCTTCTGTACCAATGTTTGTTTTGATAGTTTCCTCTACCAACATGGATGACTTTTCTTCATATGATGCTGGGAGAATGTCGAGCCTTCCATCTTCGGGTGCCTCAGAGAGGTTTTCACCCTCAGATACGTCCTTTCTTTTTACTTTTTTGGGGTCAGATAGCGCCACAGTGTGGTTTTCACCATAAGACCCTTGATTTGTTCTTATTTTCACATTTTTGCGACTAGAAGGTCCGACACCCTCGCCAAAATATGCCACGCTATTGAGTTCTATAGTGTATCCCGCTTTATGGTCTCCGGGGGGAAGATCATCTCGTATGCCCAGATAGTCAATAAAAGCTTCATCATTTTGGAATGTATCAAATTGTGCAGGTCCTTCATGATCCCAGTCAATGAGTTGGTGGTGAACAAGGGGAAGGCCGTTAATGTCTTCGAAGTTAGGGGACTTAAGAGTGAAGATGTGATTATATTCAGGTATGTCAAGGTAATTATCGAGGTCATCGATGGCACTCTCCTCATCAGTCTCGATCATGAGTGAATCCAAATTATCATCACTAGTAGCGCACTCCAGGATAGGTGTTCTCATCCTATGTGATTTCAACCTAGAACCTTGAGACAAGGACTATGTAGAATCCTCCTGGGTTGTTTCTTGACCAACTCTGAACTTGTTATAGAATTCCTCTTCTTCTGTGGGTTCATTTGGCTCTCTGAATATCTTGGTGAGCTCGTAGTCACTGGAAGACTTGTCTGAACCCCATTCCCATTCGTTAGAATCTGTGGAATAGCGATCCTCTTATCGCATTTTGGCTGCTTTGATTTGTAAGGCTTCTTCTGTCCTTTTGGTGTGGATCTTGGAAGTTAAGAAACCAAGTCCTTTCAAGCATTCCTTCTTGAAAGTCAATTCAGGTTGTAAAGGTTCAATGATACCTTCCTTTCGTAACCCTAGAGGGCTTTTTCCATCATACCCGAATTTTTGTAGCATTTTGAAGCCTTTGCCATATTTCTCACAAGGTAGGTTGATAAGATCTTGTGTTTCCTCTTCATTGTCCTTGAAAAGCATTTTATATAAATCTTCCTCTTCTAGTTCACCCCATCTTTGAAAGGTAGTAGGGTCCCATTTGAGCATCATGATGGATATTTGCTTGTTAGGATGTGGTCTTCCATATTCTTTTGGGGAACTCATGACTTGTCGTAAGTACGTGGTTTGATTGAAAGTATATTCCCCCATGCCTTTGTCTTGAAATTTGCCTTTAAGCTCACCTTGTTTTGATGTCGAAGGTTTTAATGACTCAGGATCAATATATGCCGATGAAGGAACAGCCTCACGATTACTAGGAATGATGGTCTCAGTCTTTGATTTCAGGTTATTGCAGTATATGAATGGATTAGGATCACCGTTAACTGTTACTTCGACTCCATTATGAGGAAACTTAATGCATTGGTGATATGTGGATGGGACTGCCCTCATTTCATGAATCCAAGGACGTCCTAACAATATGTTATAAGTGAGATTTAAATCCAAGACTTGACAAACCACATCCTTTGTAACTGGCCCAACTCTAAGAGGTAAGGTGACTGTGCCCTTGGATGATTGCTCTTCGTCATCATAAGCCTTAATGGTGATTTGATTTGTAGAATTCACAGCTTTATCAGAATATCCCAATTGTGTAATAGTGCTTAATGTGCAAATGTTTAGACCTGCTCCTCCATCTATGAGGACTCTTTTTATTCGATGTTTGTGTATGAAGGCTTCAATGTGTAATGGTGCATTATGTGGCTGACTTACGGATGCATCATCGGCTTTTGTGAATGTAAGTGAATGTGGAACGGATAGGTATCCCACCATGGCTTGAAACTGGTCCACGTTTAGATTAGTAGGAACAACAGTATCTCTCAAGATTTTGTCAAGAATGGCTTTATGTGCGGGAGATATGCGTAATAGCTCAAGGATTGAAATGAGCGCGGGTGTCTTCCCTAACTATTCTACAAGGTCATACTCAGGTTTGGTTGATGAAGAAGCGGTGTTTTTAGTTGGAGCACCTTGCAAAGTGATTTTACCTTGACGGGTTGTAACATGACATTCAGAGGTAGGTTCAGAAGAAGATCCAACACCTTTTAGGACAATCTTGGGTCTCTGAGTAGGATTCTCAGTGTTTTTGTCCTTGATGATAATAGTAGAGACATAATTGTCCATTGAGATGTGATTGATGGTTGAATCATAGTTGTAAGATGCTCTGGTATAATTGGTTTGGTCATCTATGGCTTTAGCTTTTCCCTTGTCATGTTTTGGGAATGGTTCCTTAAACATCTCATGTTCTTGATTAGACGAATGTCCCTCAATCTCAATGTCACCTCTATCAATGAGATCTTGTATGATGTTCTTCAGTCGATGACAATTTCCTATCTTATGACCCTTGCTCTTATGAAATTCACAATATTCATCATCATTCCACCAATTTGGTTTAACCTTTGGTTCATATGGAGGAAAATCTGGAATTGTGATCACTTTGTTTGCCACTAGCTTTTTGAAAACTGACTCAAGTGGTTCTCCCAATGGGGTGTACTTCCTTCGTGATCTAGAAGTTGTTTGAGTATTTACTTGATTGTTTGTAGAACTTGATCCCGAAAAGATGAATTTGGGTCGCACTGTGTTGGCATCAACAACACCATCATTGCCTGTGTTCTTGTTTTATTCCAAAATCTTGGCTTGTCTTTTCCTTTAAAGTCATCTTTGTTTTCCTTGAATATCTTAATGACTCCTTGTTCAATTAGGACCTTTTTCGTCACCAAGCCTTTTTCAATGACATCCTTGAAGGTGGACAAACAAGCTTTCCTTAGATCATAGCCAATGTCTTTATTAACATTTTGTGTGAGCATCTCTACCATTTGTTTTTGTGGAATTTCACAAGAGCATCTGCTGGCTAGATTTCTCCATTTTTGTAAAAATGATGCAAAAGATTCTCCCTTTTTTTGCTTGGTGTTGCACAAAGTAGTGACTGATATGTCTGTCTCTATGTTGTAGGAGAAATGTTGAATAAATGCCTCTGCTAAGTCACCCCATGACTTAATTCCGGGTGGAAGTTGGGAGAACCATTCCATAGCTTGATCGCCTAAGATTTGTGGGATTAATCTCATCAAATATGTCTCTTCTGCTGCTACCTCAATGCAAGCTGTGAAAAATTGTCTTATGTGTGCCTTAGGATCCCCTTTTCCTCTATACTTATCAAATATAGGCATCACAAAATGTGTAGGAAATTGAGGCATTGGAATGCTCTTGTCAAATGGATAAGGACATATGTCTCTCATTGTGTATGTTGGCTTTGGTGTATTTATGTCCTCCATTTTCTTTTGTAAGTCCTTGATTTGTTGTTCCAAACTGCTCTTAGGTGGAGATCAACTTCTTGGACCATACCCCATGCTTGAGGCACCAATTGGAGGAGGAGCATGTTGCATATATGGATGATATTGATCATACACATGTTCATATGGAGGAGGTCTGTAATGATGTTGTGTATATGGACCACTTGGTATAGATTCATGTTGAAGAACCCCATATCTATTTTGCGCATGTATACCATATTCTACAGGCATGTCATGTTCTATTGTGTTGCCCCCAAATTTGACATGAGGTTTCCTTGTGTCCAAATTTTGAGCATGCCTTTCAACATCCAATTGTTTTGGTGGTTGATCCTTAGCATTAGTATGTGATTGAGCATATTTGTCTGCATAAGACTTCCATAATGGTCTACGAAGGTAAGTATCATATGTTTGACCATGTGTATGTGGGACCTCTGGTTTTTGAAGCAAAGCTGATGGTGATTCAGGTACCATGTGTGGTCCTCTATTTCCTCCACTATTAGGTCTCCTTTGATCTATATTGGAGTGCGGTTGTTGCAAAGGTCAATTTTCCATTATTTGAGACATGTCAAAATCATGAGATATCTTGGCTCCACTTTGTGCCACCATTTGTAAGAGGTATTGTCTATCCCTCCTCATTATTTCCTCAACCAATCGATTGAAATGGGGATTCATAATGGATTCTTCCACATTTGCTGAATGTACTGAAAAGTTGTCCACATTGTCATTATGTGTAGCATTGTTGTTTATAGTGTCCATGTTCTCAACATTTGGAATGTTTCTATAGGCATCCATGTCAGGTAATGTAGTATGATCAGAATTGAAAAAGATATCATTGTCATACTCATAAGAACTCATGTTTGCGGACTCTTGAGCCTCTTTAGTTTCTCTCCTAGATTTTTGAAGACGGGTTTCAACTATGAACTAGGTATTGACCAAGATGTGTGAGACTAGATGAAAAATGGAAAGAGTATGGAAGACCAAGAGTTGAATGGAATGTAAATGAGTCTGAAGTTTACTTGCAATGTCCAAAGTGTAAGACCAAGTATGTAAGTAGTAGAGTAGGTGTGACTTCCAAAGAGAGGATAGTTTCTCTTGATGAGGTAAGTTGACCTTGACTCTAAGTAAGACCAAATGAGACCCAAAGGTAAGAAACCTTGATGAGGAACCACTTAGCAAAGTGTTGTTGTATGTAGTGTGTTTGACAAAGTATGATGAGGACAAGCAAGTGACCTTTTGACTCAAGTTTAGACAATTGTGAATGTAATGTGAGATGTAAAGCAATGATGGACTTTGTGAGACCCAAGGATAGGTTGAATGCTAAATGAAACCCTAGAGAGATGACCTAGGAAGCTCAAGAATTCCGAAACTGACAATGTTGTTTGCTGGACTGTAACAGTTTTTCAATTCTGGACACAGACGCGCCTGTATACTTCACAGACATGGTTTCCCGACACAGACGCTACTCTATTTAACACAGACGCACTTCTGAGAATTTTTGCAAAGTGTAATGTTGATTTTTTTTTTTGGACACAAACGCGTTTCTGCCCTTCACAGACGCGGCTAGACAACAGAGACGCTATTATGCCTGACACGGATGCGTTTCTGTAAATTTTGTGCAATTTTTCCAATCTGTGAAGTTGTTTTGTTGTGACCAAATCTGACTGTTTGACTGTTTTTCATGACAAGAGGACACAATGTTGTTGAGGACTCAATGTTTGCAAGTGTCTAGACTCAAAATGACTCCAAGAAAAGTGTGTTGTTTGATGTAAAATTGTTTTGCATACACTTGAAGACACAAAAGACACAATGTTTTTGTTGTTTGGTCTTGAATGTTTTGAATGTCTAAAATAAATCAAGCACAATTCTTATGGCTAGCCAAGACAATAGTTGTTGATCCCACATGGGGTTTTACCCCTGAGGCTACGCTATTCAAAGCAGATACTTAGATGCTTGACCTCACTGGCTCCACCCTCGGCACTCACTTCTCGGGTCAGCCAAGCATCAGTGCCCACAAAAACTCCCTGTGGTGAACTTTGTATCTCTACTAAGAACCGTATGTGTGTGGGCCGCTACCAGAGGTCCGACCTCCTGCCCCAACAACTAGAAGGATTTGGGCTTCTAAAATAAAATGGTACTAGTAAGGGCATCCACTCGTGTGGCCATACATGAGGCACTTTCAGCTCTGTAAATACAGAAGGCTCCCAGCCAGTAGGGGTTACGCCCTACAACTGATCAAATAAATTTGATCAAACGGGTTTATGGGGAGACATAGTGTCGATATGAACTAATCAGCACACATTATCCATAGTTTTCACCATGAATACAGTTGTTTATAGTGGTTCAGAAGAGGTGGGTTTTTCTCGCTACCATTTGGATCGTTCTCTTCTCACTAGTAGTCCTAATGACCACACGGGAAGACAGACCCTCTAAAGATTAAACAAAAAGAGCCTATTGCTCAAGACACAAAATACAATGATTCAATTTTAGTGCACCAATTGAAGTGTTTGCTAGTCTATGAAAACAAGGCACACAATAAAAATCAAAAAAACCCTTGCCAAGGTCCTGCAAGAAAGAGTTGTTAGTAGTTTGGATTTGTTTGAAATAATCACCCCTTCCTGCAAGCACACAAGTTAGGTAAATTTTAAACCCAAAAGATTTTGTGAAAATATGGGCCTTCAACCAAACGATTTAGCCTTCAAGACAAGCTACACCAATTTTGTTAGCTAGATCTGAAAATGTTAGCTCAAAATAAACCAGATCTGAAACCCTAAATGCAAAATCCGAAAAAATGAATCAATGAAAAATGCAAAATTCAAAACTGGTGAACACAGACACGGTTACCCTCTACACAGACATGCCTCTGTGACACAGACGCGGTTCTATGAAGCACAGACACGCCTAAATAACACAGACGAGCTTCCAGGACACAGATGCGTCTAAAAACAACTCAGATGCGACTTTAAAACCTAGACGCGCTTTCCTGGAACCTGCAAAAATAAAAAGATGGCAATAACATAGACGCGATCCAAGATGTCGTAGACGGACCAGAAAATAAAAAACGTGATTCGAAAGTGCGCAGATGCGGAAATGTCAAAAATATTGTCGAAAACATCAGATCTGCAACTTCAAAATACAAAATCCGCAACAAGATGTTAAATGCAAAAAGGGACAAGAGTCCCACCGGGCGTGCCAAAATGTATATGGTGAAAATGGATAACAATAATAATGATATTGAAAGGCTAAATGAATTCAACCACAAAACCCTAGCCTAACAATCAACAAAGATCCACCATAACATATGAAGATTACCTAAGACAATGTAAATCACATGAAATCACAAAGATTATACCATCACATGTCCAATAGGGTTTTGATCTCCATTCTTCCTATCTCCATTGATCTTGCTTGATATATTTGCTCTCAGATTTTATGTGCACAAGAGCTCAACAAAGAACGGAATGTGGTTGCAAGTAGAATCGTAGTGTAGTCAATTGCATAAATTGATTCATTAGGGTTTGATAATGAAGGAAGCATCTCCTTATATAGAAGACACTATATGAAATGGAGGGATAAGATTGAGAGGTGTAAAAGGAGGTCGGCTATGATTAGAGGGTAGGTAAAAGAAATAATAAAATAATGAAAGGGGTAGGTAGTGTATGAATTAAGAGATGAATGACATGTGTCATAGGTAGAAAAGGTTAATGAATTAATTAAATAAATAAAGATTTATTTAATTAATAGAAGAAGTGGGATAATTAAATAAATAAAATATTTATTTAATTTAGGAAAAGGATAATTTAAATAAATAAATGTATTTATTTAAATGAGAAATAAGGCTAGAAGAGGATAAATGAATTAATTAAATAAATAAAGATTTATTTAATTAATAGAAAAATTAAGCTAAAGTAATTAAATAAATAAAATATTTATTTAATTAGACATGACAATTTTAGGTGTCTACAATATGTATATGTATATGTATATATGTTGGCATTTGCATGAAGATTGCATGAATGATATGTTATGTTGTCATTGATGTCAATGGAACCGGTAATGGTATTTATGATATTGCTGATATTGTTGTTGTTATTGATATTGGCTTGTAACCGACAGGAAGAGCTTTGTGGAAGATGTTGTAAATAGGTATGTTAAGTTTGTAAGTTGAACCAGTAAACTGGTGCATAAGGTTAAACTCTTTCTATGCAATGTACCTGGTAAACTCTACCAGTTGTTTTTTTGTTAAACTCTAACCGATCAAGTTTATTGGTTTAAGATCTAATGATGAGCGGTAATGATGGCGACACGTGTGATCATTGTATGAGGATTAGTTCATATTGTTTTCGCGTGTTTGTTCATTTGTTTGATTTTCTAGGGAATGAGCAAAGTGGATTGCATCTAATGCATAGTGCCTGATGAGTTACAAAGTCCGAGGAAGCGGTGATCATGGAGCGGTTGAAATTTTCTTGAAGAATGTGAAGAGATTGTTATGATTTCTAACGGTCAAGATTGAACTGACTTGTTTGTAATCTCTATGAGAGAATTAGGTTTTTGTTGTGTTATCAACCTAATTGATTTGTATTTAAGGTCGATGAAGTTGTTTGTAAAGTGTTGGTTGAAACCAGTTGAGTGTGTGGTTGCCTAACTAGAGAATGGATTTGCAGTTTGAGTAAAAGAAGATTGAAGCTTAAAAGCATCTGATTAACCAAATGTAGTGCTATTCAGACAGATAAAAAAACCTATTGTTTTCTAACAATTACAATAGAATTGAAATCCCCTAACCGGGTAAGCTTTAACAAGCTTGGTTACTTCTTAAATCCTCTAACAAGGTGGTCCATTAGCTTGGATTCTCAAACCCTCTACTGAGGTTACTGCTAGATACTTGATCAGTTCCAAAGACACTGAGAGGGGGGTGAATCAATGTCTAACTGGTAAATGAAATATTTAAACTTGTTTGCAACTTTACAACCCAAATTAATGTACCGGTAAACAAGCAATAAAGCAATAAAGAGAAATAACAGTATAACCATCAATGCACACCATAACATAGATATTTTTGGTGAGGAAACTCAGTAGGGGAAAAACCTCAGTGGGATTTGTGACACACAATATTTACTCACTGGCCAATATGAATAAATATTACTGATACAATAGGGGCCTGCACATGCAGGAAGGTCAACAACCTAGAGCTCACTGCTCAATCACAAAAAGGAGTCACACTGACTACAAAATTGGATGATTAAATCCAATGACAATGTACTGCTAAAAATAGCATCTGCAATGCTGGATTTAGTACCAATTTAAGCTCTATCAAATACCTCTGCCATAAACCTTTCTTCGCTATGCTCTGCTCTTATTCACTCATTAAAGTGCATATACATATATTTGCTCTCATTTACCTCTTGCATTAATTACCTATACATATTTCACATACCCTTTTACACTTTTTCTCACTTAAAAAATGACCTATAAGATCTCATACATATATGAGTCTTTATAATACATCATGTCGGCTATATGATATAACTACAATACAAAACAATATAATTTTTGTGTCGGCTGGGGTGCCGGTAAGATCTGAAGAGGGAAAAATAGATTTAAAAGGTAAACTAATCAAAACATAACAAAATAAATATGCAGAATGTTAAAATATCATAAAAAGACCATTTCACCTGGCTATTTTACCTTCTCCTTCGGATTGAGCTTGATGAAGTAAAGGCGCCCCTTGATAATGCTCCACTTGATGTGCTCCTTTGATTGCTGGATGTGGATGGCTCTCCAATATTGTGCACAAATGATAAAGATGAATGATAAGGATGAGATGATCAAGTTGCCAAGATGATTTCCTGGGCTCAAAAGGGCAGCATAAGCTTACTGAATTTCAAGATGTTTTGAATGAAGGGATGGAACCCTATTTTATAGGAAGAGGAGAGGAAAATGGATGGCTAGGATGAATTCGAGATGAAGGGCTAAGATTTACTTGTGAGGTCACACAAGGTCCAAGAGAGGGTGTGGAGACCAAGAAGTATGCCTTAAAGGCATTTCGTATCTCCACACTCTACAAGATGCATTGGAGGAATTAAAAATTCTCCAAAAATGGATATTATGGGGATTAGAAGAATAAAAAGGAATTAAAATTCTTTTGTGAGAGGGAAATGCCTAGAGGAATGTAAGATTTCGAAAATCTTACATTCATCTAGAAAAAGAGCATTTAAAGCTAGTGGTTGGATGAAAGGACAAAGAGTTGACTTTGTGGCTAATCATGATGATTAGCCATTAACGACTCATTAGGAGGGGAATTAGAGGAAATGTTAGGTGGGATTTATATTTATAGGAGAATTTGACTAAAAGAATAATGTTAAGTGAGTTTAGGGAGTTTCTAGAAGAATTTATTAGGTTAATGATGAATTAAGAAGATGATTTGTAGGAATCATGTAGGTTAACTAATTAATTGAAATTAATTAGCTAAGAGGAAGATTTGTGAGGATTTGATTTTTTAGAAGAATAAAGAAAGGGATTGATTTATTAAATAAATCAATCATATGCTATAGTGACAATATTAATTGTATTTAATTAATATTGAGAAGAATTTTAATTAACATAATTAATTAATTAATTATGTGAGGAATTAAAAAATAATTAAAATAATTATTTTTAAGTGTCTACATTTTGCCCCTCTTTGAAGCGAGGTGTGATGACGCATTGATTCAAAGAATAATCTTGTTTTGATGTTGATATTGGTTTGATAGGATGCCCCGGCTCTTGATTTATAAATTACGGTATGGTGATGCCCCCTTGGGAGATCAATTGAGGTATTTGATCTTTGGAGTTTTGCGAAATTGATATCCCGATAGATTTGATTTAATCCGATTGATAAGATCTAGATTCAGTCTGGTTTCAAGAAGAATTCATCCTATATAAGAAAAAGATGATCAAAGTGTCTGGTTTCAGGAAGGATTCATCCTGTATAAGACATGATTGATCACAACGTCTAGTTTCAGAAAGGATTCATCCTATATAAGACATGATAAGAGCGTCTAGTTTCAGGAAGGATTCATCCTGTATAAGACATGATCGATCACAACGTCTGGTTTCAGGAAGGATTCATCTTGTATAAGACATGATCGGTCACAAAGAATGTCTGGTTTCAGGAAGGATTCATCCTGTATAAGACATGATCAGAGCGTCTGGTTTCAGGAAGGATTCATCCTATATAAGACATGATCAGCTCGTCTGGTTTCAGGAAGGATTCATCCTGTGTAAGACATGATCAGATCACAACGTCTGGTTTCAGGAAGGATTCATCCTATATAAGACATGATCAGATCACAACGTCTGGTTTCAAGAAGGATTCATCCTATATAAGACATGATCAGATCACAACGTCTGGTTTCAAGAAGGATTCATCCTGTATAAGACATGATTAGAATCAGAATTGATTATGTGAGGAAAAAGAAAAAGAAAAAAAAAATAGAGGAAGAAAAATTAGGGTGGAAGGGATAAATGAGGAAGATATATGAAGTAGCCGTGAGGTATTTGGAAAGAAGAATAAGAGATGTGAGACCGCGGAGGAAAATGGGGCAATTGAGAACTCCATGAGATTATTGAGTTTAGGATTTGATGGAATGATGGTGAGATTTTGTGTACAATAAATGTGGAGAGCCAACCTAGTTTGATGTTGTCCTGAGTGACTTGCACCACTGCTTATAGAAATCAGGATGCCATGAGAAACCCAGGGCGTAGACTGACTCTGTATACAAACGGGAATTTCTTGCACACAACGATGCAAGTGTTAAGAAACACTAATACAAAGTTATGGGTTTGTGCAAGGAAACCCTCAAACACACCGATACCTCTTGTATACGAGAAGGTAAGTGTTGATAAACACTAGTACCAAGTCGCCGGTTTATACAAGAAGGATCCGAAACATGCCATACTATGAAATATGCCCCAGTATGCACCTATCATAACATACCTAGATATGGAAGAACCCCGACAGTCGTAAATAGTGGCATTTGTAGGGCAAAAGATGCAAGCCTGTATGAAAAAAATCTAACAAAATCTAACAAGTCTCTTCCTTGCGACCAAATGATACCTTTTGCCAAGAGTAGAACTAGGATGGACTTGGGATTGTTTCTCAAGACTTCTTGAAGCTTATACAGAGGCATGAAAGCTCAGTTTCACTGGGACGTTTCTTGTTCATAACTTAGGCGAAGACTCATCATCATATGCATGTTTTATTGGGAGGCGGAAAAGAAGGAATGTTGTGCATGGGTGGGCTAGATGGCAGATGATTTCTAGTATCGACCTGATAGACAGTGGATCCGGTTATTTACCTTGGCACCCGCACAGAGGTTTTCACCAAGATACTTACCCATAGCGCCACGAATTTTTTTTCTTCTTCTTCTTTTTTTAAAATTTTTTTTTGTATCATAAGGTTCCTGTTTGCCAGGTTTGCACCAAAGTGACAATTTTTTTAGGATCTTTTTTTTTTTTTCATTTTTTTATTTTTTTTGACAATTTAAGACTTTCTTAGGACTAAGCATAAAACCTTTTGAGGTGCATGATATTCATCGGATCATCCAAAGGATCGCCTTCAGGAGTAGCCAACTGATAAGCTCCTGATCCATATTTCGTTGTGATTACATATGGTCCAAGCCAGTTAGGCTCGAACTTGCCCTTCTTTTCTCGTTCTTGTAGATTTTTTTGATTCTCCAAGAGGACAAGATCACCAACTTGGAATTCTCGGGTTCTGACTTTTTTATGATAACTCATGCGCAGACGGTTTTGATATACCCGAAGATGATTCAAGGCCTTGAGGCGCCTTTCATCTAACAATTCTAGCTCTTGTAAGTGGGCAATTCTATATTCTTCCTCTGGTAGGATGTTTTGCAACGATACCCTTAGAGAGGGGATCTCGATCTCAAGGGGAAGGATAGCTTTAGAACCAAATACTAGGGAATAAGCAGTGGCGCCTGTGGGGGTGCGGTAGGCCCACAATGCAGGATGGATTTGGAGGTGCCAATCACGACCCGCTTCGTTGACTGTCTTTTTGAAGATTTTTATTAGGGTTTTATTAGAAGCCTCAGCTTGGCCATTGCCTTGGGGATAATATGGAGTGGAGAAGCGGTGTTGGATGTTGAATTTTTGGTAGAGTTCTTTGACATCTTGGTTTTTAAATTGTTTACCATTATCTGTGATGATAACTTTTGGGATGCCATATCGACAGATTAGATAGTTCAAAATGAATTTGGATATTTGCTTGCCGGTGGTGAAAGTAAGAGGGATAGCCTCTACCCACTTGGTGAAGTATTCGGTGGTGGTGATAATAAATTTATGTCCGTTGGAAGATGAAGGGTGGATTTTCCCAATGAGATCGAGCCCCCACTGTGAGAAGGGCCATGGTGTAATGCATGGCTGCAATTCTTGTGACGGTGCATGAATCTTGTCACCATGTTGCTGGCAAGGGATGCGTTTCTTCACATAGTTGTATGCATCTTCTTCCATTTTAGGCCAATAGTATCATGTTCTCAAAAGTTTTTTAGCCAATGTGAGTCCACTTGAGTGTGCCCCACAGATGCCCCCATGTACTTCATGTAATGCCCATTCGGCTTCTTGTTTATCTAAACATCTTAGGAGGGAACCATCAAAATGCCTTCTGAACAAGGTGTCTGCAAGGATGGTGTAACGGGCACATCGGCGGATGAAAGTTTGTTGTTGGGTTTTGGTGAGATGTGGGGGAATGGTGTTGTCTTTGAGGAAAGCAAAGGTTTCTTGGTACCAAGGGGACTCTGGACCAACGAGAACACACACCATTTCAGATTCTGGTAGGTCATATGCTGGTATAAACAATTGCTCGACCAAGAAATCGCACTTCTGACTATGGTAGGTCGTATGCTGGTATAAAAAATTGCTCGACCAAGAACTCGCACTTCTGACTATGTGCTGGCATTTGAAGGAGGGAGTCAATGGTGGCCATTGCATCTACAACCCTATTATTTGTTCATGGGATTTGATCAAACTTGATTGCTATGAAATGTTGCTTAAGATCTTCAACCATGGTACGGTAGGGAAGGAGTTTATCATCTTTTGTCTAGTATTCATCATTGACGTGTTTTATGACGAGTTGGGAATCGCCATAGACTTGTATTTCCTTTATTTTCCAATGGATAGCCAAGCGTAAACCTTTGATGAGGGCCTCATATTCTGCTATGTTATTAGTACATGCAACGGCTATCTTGTATGATTTGGGGATGCCATCTCCTTGAGGTGTGACCAATAATATTCCTGCCCCCGATCCATTTTGAGTGTAGGAGCCATCAAAATACAATTTCCATGTGGAGGATGTGGTAACAGTCATAATGAACTCATCTGGTAATTCTGTGAGAAGAGGATGGTTGCTTGGAAGTGGAGCTTCAGCCAGTTGATCTGTAATGACTTGTCCCTTGATTGCCTTTCTGTCCACATATTCAATGTCAAACTCGCTTAAGAGCATGACCCATTTAGCCGTTCTGCCAATGAGAGCAGCTTTTGATAGGAGATATTTAAGTGGATCAATTTTAGCAATTAATTTTGTCTTGTTGTTTAGCATATAGTGTCGTAGTTTTTGTGTGCTGAATACTAATGCCAAACATGCTCTTTCAATGGGGGTGTAGTTGAGTTCATATCATCCAACTGATGTAGTAAATGGTGTGTTCCTTCCATTGATCATCTGTTTGCGCCAGCAATGCCCCCAATGCCACTGTAGTAGCACATATGTACAAAATGAGGGGTTTTCCAAGGGTAGGTGGCATCAAAACTGGAGGTGATGCTAGATATTCTTTTAATTTTTCAAATGCCTTTTGACAGAGGCAATCCCATTTGAATTTTGTGTCTTTACGTAACAAATGTGCAAATGGATGGCACTTGTTGACTAGCTGTGAAATGAAACGCCTGACAAACTGGAGTTTTCCCTGGAGACTGCGTAGTTGTCTGAGAGTTTTTGGCGGAGGCATTTCCATAATAGCTTTTACTTTTGCGGGATCAACCTCAATGCCTCTGCGAGAAACAATGAATCCTAGTAGTTTTCTCGATGTGATGCCAAACACACACTTTTTAGGATTTAGGCGCAGCTTGTATTTTTCCAATCTTTCGAAGATCCGTTTTAGAATAGGGATGTGCTCTTGTCATGTCTTGGATTTGCCTAGCAAATCATCCACATAGTCCTCCATAATTTTGTGCAAGAGGTCATGAAAAATTGTTGTCATTGCCCATTGATATGTAGCTCCAGCATTTTTAAGGCTAAAAGGCATGACCCGGTAACAGAAAGTACCACATGGTGTTGTGAATGCGGTTTTATGCTGATCCTCATCTGCTATCCTGATTTGGTTGTATCCAGAAAACCCATCCATTAGCAATAGCATTTCATGTCCTGCTATAAGATCCACAATCATATCTATGTTTGGGAGCGGGAAATCATTTTTAGGACAAGCTATATTTAGATCTCGGAAATCTGTGCAAATGCGGATGCCCCCAGCAGGTTTGCCGATAGGCACAATGTTGGAGACCCATTCAGCGTAGTCTATGGGTTTGATAAATTCTGCGTCTAACAACTTTTGAAGTTCTGACTTGATCAAGAGAGCAATATGCGGGTGCATTTTGCGGAGTTTTTGTTTTACAGGTTTTGCATCTGGGCGGACAGCAAGATTGTGAACCACCAAGGCAGGATCCAACCCTGGCATATTGGAATAGGACAATGCAAAATTGATTTTAACCTCTGTAAGGAAGTTGATGAAGTCTTGTTTCTTGATTTTGGTGAGGGATTTGGCAATGAGCACATTTTTTGGAATGACTTCAGTGCCCATGTTGATGCTGTCTGTTTTTTCTATCAACAAATTTGATTTGTCCTGTGGAAAGTAACCAATGGTAGGGAGGTCAAATCCCTCATCGTCAAGTGCCTTTTCGAGGTTTTCACTTTTAGATATGCCCTTTGTTTTTATTTCTTGTTCATCCAAAGGAGCCTCAGGGAGGTTTTCACCTAGGAAATCATATCTTTTTCTTTTATTATCTTTTTTGTGGATAAGGGCATTGACTTGACTACCAAAGTATCCCTTTTCGTGTAGTTGAATACCCTCAATTCTATTACCATCTTCCATATTTTGCGTTGTTAGGAGAGCAATGAGAGCATTATCGTCGACGCAGATATCTAAATTGGGATTATCTCGTTGGCCCCAGTCAATGAGTTCAGGATGGACAAGATGTAGCTCATGTGAAGTGGGAGGGGTTATGGGGGTGATGGTATTGATGTAAGCATCGAAGAAGGTATCTTTCTCCTATTCATAAGGCATTTCATGGAATTCCTCTTCGTTAGTGCTTTCAATATCCAAAGAAGGACTAGAAGGGGCACCAGCAATAGTAATCTTAGGCACCGGGGTGTACTCCAAGCCTCTGTTGTATCTGTAGGAGATAGGATTTATGGGTACTTTCTTGCTTTCTCCTCTGGTCCCAGACCGTGTCCTTTGTAACCCATTTTTTCAACTATGGCAAATGTTTTTGGATACATTTCTTTGGATATTCTTGTTGGATCATCGTCCTCTTCCCGGTACAGCCATGAAGAGATATCTGCTTCAAGGTTCTCATTATCAAGTGGGCCCCATTGCTAGAAGGTGGTGCTTTGGTATTGTATGACTGGTTTCTGGTCCTTTTTTAGCTCTTTTGGTTTGCAAAATGACTTAGGAGAGAGAGGGAGGTTTCCTATTAATGAGACGTCCTCCAATTTGTATTCTCCACAACCATTATCCAAGATCTTGATTTGATTATTTGGTTGGGATGATGTGGAAGCAACATTTGATGTGTCAGATGGAAGCGTTGGCGAAGGTCTATTTAGTGGGCAATGATACGGATGCTTCCCCTCTAATAGTTTGCAATATTGAAAAGGTTGGGGATCACCTTTGATAGTGATCACTCTTCCATTATAGGGGAATTTGATGCATTGGTGATAGGTGGAGGGTACGGCCTACAAGGAATGAATCCATGGCCTCCCGAGGAGAATGTTGTAGGGGAGATCAAGATCTAGTACTTGACAAGGGGTTTCAATTGTAATGGGGCCTACTTGAAGAGGTAAGGTGATCACGCCCTTTAAAATTCTTTCTGCATCATCATATGTCTTTATTGTGATCCTTCCTGATGTGTCTATCAGATCCGCAGAAAGTCCCAATTGTTTTATCAATTTGTATGTACACAGATTAAGCCCGGATCCACCGTCTATCAGGATTCGTTTGACCTTGTGCTTGTGGATGAGAGCTTCGATGTGCAAAGGTTTGTTATGGTCCTCATCTGTGGGAGCATCTTTGGAGTTAAATACAATGTGTTTCTGGGCAACAAGGTTTCCAATGAGGGTTTGAAATTGGGTGGCATTGATGTTATCAGGAACACGTGATTGGAGAAGGGCTTGTTCCAAAATTTCTTTATGGATTGGAGAAGTCTTGAGAAGTTCCAAAATGGAGATCTACGCGGGTGTCTTCCCAAGTTGATCAAGGAGGTCATATCGGCGAGTGGAAGACACAGGTGGAGGGTTTGGTGGGGGAGGAACTCTTTGAATGGTGACTCTTTCTCAGCGTGTAGTTGCATTAAAGTCATTTTGGAAATGGGAGGTGGAAGGCGTGGCACCTTGAATGACTATTCTAGCCAGGTTTGGTCTGCTTTGGGAAGAAGGAGAATTAACTCCTTGGATGGTTATGACATTGACATGATTGTCTACAGGTTCGATGCGACTTACTAAAAAATCAAAACCGGTTACGTGATTAGCATAGTCATAATCCATTACGTTAGATGATGAGCCTTTTCCTTTATCATGCTTTGGGAAGGGTTCTTGGTACATTTTGAGTTTGTCATTGTTATTACTAGGTTTTGCATTTGCTACCTCAATCTCACCTCTATCAATGAGATCTTGTATGTAGATCTTCAGTTTCATACACTTTCATGTATCATGTCCCTTGATATGATGGTATTCACAGTACTCATTTTCATTATACCATCTTGGTTTAGGTTGATTGGGATCAAACGGGCGAGTGATTGGAAAAACCACTATACCTGCTTGGACAAGTTTTTGAAACACCACTTCAATAGGCTCAGCAAGAGGAGTGAAATCTCTTGGAGTCCTGTTATTCGATTGGGGTGGTCGTCCTTGGATTGAGACATTGTTGTGAGGTTTTTGAGATTGATTTGAATTATTTTGATTGTTGAATTGATGAATATTGGTGGTGGATTTTGGGGGAGTGGCCATGGTTTGGACCCGCTTCACATCAGTTACACCATCATTGACCATGTTTTTATTTTTAACCCAGAATTTTGGCTTGTCATTATGATAAGAGGAAGAACTTTGTGATGACTTCTGGTAATGTTTCAAGGTTCCTTCCTCCAACAAGACACGTTTGAGGGCGAGGCCCTTATCGGTCAATTTTTGGAAGGATTTGATACATTGAGATATTAAAGGTCTTGAAAGTTTAGGCACCAAGTTCTTTTGAAATAGTTCAATTTGATGTTGTTCTAGCATGTCCCACTGGAATTTTTTGATAAGATGTTGCCATCTTTGTAGGAAATTGGTGAAGGTTTCTCCAGGCCTTTGTTTTGTATTACATAGGTCCATCATAGAAACATCATTACCCATGTTGTATGCATAGTCGGCCACAAATTTTTCTGCCAAGTCTGGAAAAGAGACAATGGAACCTCGTGGTAAAGATGAGAACCATGCCAAGGTGTCTCCCGTGAGACTCTTGGGAAAGAGTCTATGAAGATAAAGGTCACTATAGGAGACTTCTTGGCATAAGATGTGGAATTTGCGGACATGGTCGCAGGGGTCTCCTTTGCCTTCATACTTGGTGAATTTAGGGATCTCAAATCCCGGGGGATACAGTGCAACTGATATAGATGGGTCATAAGGACAAGGGCAAAACGCTTCGAATGAGTAAGATTTCCTTTTATTAGTCTTTTCTTTCATGTTTTTGATGATATTCTTCATGTCTTGAATTTCCTTGATGAGGTCTTGTTGTGGACTTTGATATTGATGAATTGTATCTGCCCCAAGCATTGGATGAACTAAAGAAGGTGCACCACCACCAATATATTGATATGATGAGGAAGTGGGAACGTGGGATGTGATGACCGATGTTGCTGGGGTTCGTGTGATAGTTGGTTGTGATCTGCCAACTGTTGTGATGGGATTGAATGCAGTCTGGATAAAATTTGTGACATTGTTGGGAGAAAGGGAAGTTTGTGGAATAGAAATATGTGGTTGAATAGAAGGAGGTGGTATAGAAGTTTGTTGGAGAATGGATGAGATTGGATTTGATAGTGGAATGGATGGTAAGGAGGAAGAAGGTGGGATGGAGATAGTGGTGGGAGGTGTCGTGGGTGGCATTGATTGGGCTTGGATGATTGATGGGGCTGCAATTGATTGAGTTTGAATAGTAGGTGCAACACTTTGTGTGGGAGCGAGGTCTCCTTGTGGTTGTTGGACAAGAGTGGATCTATTAAATTCAGGTGGAAGTTGAGCTCCATGTTCAAGAAAAGTTTTCAGAAGTGCAGTAGGATTGTGTTTAATAAACTTTTCTATCATCTCTTGGTTATAAGAATCCGCTAGGAAAGTTTGCACTTCCGGACAAAGTTCATCTTGGTTAACCATGTCAAGATTTTGGTTTTGATCTTAATCACTTGGTTGCCCACTTTGTGTATGATCTTGCGTGGGATCTTCATATAGGACACCAATGTCTGGCATGCCATATTGTTGATCAGCCATCTTTTTCTTTTGGAGTCGAGTTGCGACCATACACGATATTTGTGATGAAAAGACTTAGGAAAAATGTGATAAAATGACTTAGAAAATTTGTGATGGAAGGATTTTAGAAACTTGTGATGAAAGGACTTAAGAAATTTGAGAATGAAAGGACTTAAGAAATTTGTGATGAAAGGACTTAAGAAATTTTAGGATGAAAGGACTTAAGAAATTTGTGATGAAAGGACTTAAGAAATTTGAGGATGAAAAGAATTAAGAAATTTGTGATGAAAGGACTTAAGAAATTTGTGATGAAAGGACTTAAGAAATTTGAGGATGAAAGGACTTAAGAAATTTGTGGATGAAAGAACTTAAGAAATTTGTGATGAAAGGACTTAAGAAATTTGAGGATGAAAAGAATTAAGAAATTTGTGATGAAAAGACTTAAGAAATTTGAGGATGAAAGGACTTAAGAAATTTGTGATGAAAGGACTTAAGAAATTTGTGGATGAAAGAACTTAAGAAATTTGTGATGAAAGGACTTAAGAAATTTGAGGATGATTGATGAAGAAGGTATGGTAGTGATGGTTTAGAAGAAAACTTGATGACTAGGTTGTCTTTGGCATGAACATGAAGGATCTATTTAAATGGCAAGTTGTATGAAGGGATATGACCACCCTGATTTGGATGATAGTAGGTGTTTCAAGGGACAAACTTGAATGTTGACATAGAGGATAAACTCTTAGCTTCTCTCTTAGGCTTATGAAAAATGGGACGGACGGAGTTTTGACGCAATTTTGAACTTGGTGTGGGTAATAACTTGGACAATTTGTTTGTGTCTTGACAAATATTTTTGCAAAGTTTTTTGGGGATAGTGATGTGTTTTTAGTCTACTCTTGGCAAGTATGTATCAAACAAAGCAAACACAATGATTAAATGCATATTATCTCAAAGACACTCATGCTCATATACAACATTCTTAAGGCTGGCAAGGACAATAGTCATTGAATCCCAATTGGTTTCCCATCTACGCTTACCCAGAGCGGACACTTAGATGCTTGACCCCACTGGCTCCCCTCCACGACACTCACTTCTTGGGGTAGCCAAGAATCAATTCCTATGAAAACTCCTTATGGCGAACTTTGTATCTCTACTAAGGGCCATAAGAATATGGGCCGCTTTAGAGGTCTGACCTCCTGCACCAATGACTAGAGGGTTTTTGGCCACTATGAACAAGGTGTTTAGTAAGTCTTCCCGTTAGGAGCTACCCTTTGAAGTTGCGCAAGCGCAATTGAGGCCTATGGCCCAACGAAGCACCAAGAACTTAGTAGTCATGCAAGCATGATTGAGATCTCTAGGATCCTACTAAGCACTCAATGTGAGAGTGAACTCTCATATAGCCCCAACCATTAACCCTTTCATAGTCAATGGCCTATTTATTATAGTGAGTTGGGAACCCCAGGTCCAGGTGTACTCACTTGGGTCGTTCCCCTCTTACCTTCTCAAAGAGCAAGTTGGGAGGGCAGGCCCGCTAGAGATAAACACACAATCAAACAAGAAAAGGTTGGAGGGTCTAGATTTATGATCGTCTAATAAGACGAGAGCATACTTTCCTACCTTTATGCTTTTCTTAAAGACACATAAGACAATGGTTCATTCCATTTTAATTAATATCTAGGTGCCTAATTTAAATAAATGCACAATATTTGGTTGAATCAGCTAGGCAACCTGTAAAACCACTTGATTAGTAGTTTGAAAAATGGAGTCTTCAAAAAGCGTCCTGCAAAACAACTTGATTAATAGTTTGGAAAAAATAGTCTTCAACAAGCGTCCCGCAAAAAATCAACAAAATGACAAAAATATTAATTTTTTTTAATTTTTTGGGAATAAATAGAAAAACATGAATAAATTTTTTTTTACTAATGATAAATGTGGATTTGAAGAAAGCTTTGATGGGTAAATGGGGTTTGACTAGGTTTTTACCACTTTCTAAGGGATATGCAAGTGAAAAAATGGAGATTTTGGAGGAGAGATGAAGGAATGGGAAAATTTGTCCAAGAGGGACAAAAAAGAAAAAGTTGAAGATGGATAATATGGGAAAAATTTGGAGGTGATTGGATAAAAAGGGAAGAAATTATGACAAACCCTAAAAATAGAGAAATATGAGATTTTGGGCTTCAAAAAGTGGATTTTTGAGATAAGGCCTCCAAGGAAGAAAATGTGGAAAATGGCAATGTAGAGAATATGGTGAAGTTTGAAGGGAAATGGAGTCAAGATAAAGAAGATATGGATTTAATGGAACAAAAACCCTAAATTTAACAGAACAAAAACCCTAAATTTAACAAAACAGAAACCCTAGATTTAACAGAGCAGATAGAAACCCTAGATTTAACAGAATAGAAACCCTAAATTTAACAGAACAAAAACCCTAGATTTAACAGAGCAGACAGAAACCCTAGATTTAATAGAGCAAATTGTCATACTAAACAAAATAAAATAAAAATGTCAAAGGTCTGGATTTCTGATTGTCCAGATAGACAAGAGCATACTCTCCTACTTTCACACTTTCCTGCGGGTAGACAGATTATATTTAAATAGAGCAGATAACAAGAAATAAATAAATTAAATGCAGATTACAGTTAGCGCCTACAATTTTTAGACAGATTAACAAAGTAGACAGTAGCACTACATAGATAGAAAAGTGTCAAAGGTCCGGATTTCTGATTGTCTAGATAGACAAGAGCATACTCTCCTATTTTCACACTTTCCTGCAGTCAGAGCATACAGTCATGCTAAACAGAATAGAAAAGTGAAAAGTCTGGATTTCTGATTGTCTATATAGACAAGAGCATACTCTCCTACTTTCGCACAGATTATACTAAAACAGAACATACAACAAATCAAATAACAAATCAGATAACAGAGCTGTCGTGCTACAACAACAACAGAAAAAAAAGAGAAAGAAATAGAACAGAATAAGGAGGAGCTACCGCGCAGAAATGCAGAGCCATGATTCTGGAACTTGCGAAAAAGATATATATATATATATATATATATATATATATATATATTTTTTTTTTTTTTTTCTGCAGTCGTGCTATTCTAGAACCTGCGTCTCACAACTCACAAAAACCTTAAAAAAAAAAACAATAACATTAGTTCTCAGGGACGTGAGTCCCACCGGGCGTGCCAAAATGAAGAGGGAAAAATAGATTTAAAAGGTAAACTGATCAAAACATAACAAAATAAACATGCAAAATGCTAAAATATCATAAAAAGACCATTTCACCTGGCTATTTTACCTTCTCCTTCGGATTGAGCTTGATGAAGTGAAGGCGCCCCTTGATAATGCTCCACTTGATGTGCTCCTTTGATTGTTGGATGTGGATGGCTCTCCAATATTGTGCACAAATGATAAAGATGAATGATAAGGATGAGATGATCAAGTTGCCAAGATGATTTCCTGGGCTCAAAAGGGTAGCATAAGCTTACTGAATTTCAAGATGTTTTGAATGAAGGGATGGAACCCTATTTTATAGGAAGAGGAGAGGAAAATGGATGGCTAGGATGAATTCGAGATGAAGGGCTAAGATTTACTTGTGAGGTCACACAAGGTCCAAGAGAGGGTGTGGAGACCAAGAAATATGCCTTAAAGGCATTTCGTATCTCCACACTCTACAAGATGCATTGGAGGAATTAAAAATTCTCCAAAAATGGATATTATGGGGATTAGAAGAATAAAAAGGAATTAAAAATTCCTTGGGAGAGGGAAATGCCTAGAGGAATGTAAGATTTCGAAAATCTTACATTCATCTAGAAAAAGAGCATTTAAAGCTAGTGGTTGGATGAAAGGACAAAGAGTTGACTTTGTGGCTAATCATGATGATTAGCCATTAACGACTCATTAGGAGGGGAATTAGAGGAAATGTTAGGTGGGATTTATATTTGTAAGAGAATTTGACTAAAAGAATAATGTTAAGTGAGTTTAGGAAGTTTCTAGAATAATTTATTAGGTTAATGATGAATTAAGAAGATGATTTGTAGGAATCATGTAGGTTAACTAATTAATTGAAATTAATTAGCTAAGAAGAAGATTTGTGAGGATTTGATTTTTTAGAAGAATAAAGAAAGGGATTGATTTATTAAATAGATCAATCATATGCTATAGTGACAATATTAATTGTATTTAATTAATATTGAGAAGAATTTTATTAACATAATTAATTAATTAATTATGTGAGGAATTAAAAAATAATTAAAATAATTATTTTTAAGTGTCTACAAGATCTTCTGTCGGTGTAAACTGGGTGCCGGTGAGAATAATCTTGTTGTGCCTACCGGTGCCAGTAGATGATGTTTGTTGCCGGTGTAAGTTGTGAACAATGTTACCAGTTGGTTGCCATCAATGACAACATCAACTATTCTCATTTGAGTGTATAATGCCAACAATATACCCCTTTGACATTGATGGCAACACTCATGAGAAAAATCCAAAAATTGATATCCAAAAATGAAGTCCAAAACTGATCCAAAAATAGGAGTGCTCCCCCGAGAAAATGAGCTCTTCTATACAATTTTCTCCATACTACTACTCCCCCTTTGACATCAATGACAAAGGATGTCAAAAAGAATCAAAGAATTTAAAATTCTACCTCATAGCCTATATCTGATTATGTACAATTTGAAAGATATCCACCAAAATCAGATTAAGACTCTGCACGAATTTTTTGTTGTCAGAGATAATGGTTTTAGTCTGTTGGATCATACCAGTCAGATAATGCATCTGTTGTTTCGGTGATCTTTCTCCTTGAATTGTTGCCTTAGACAGCTCAATCCGTTGAGTTATAAGGTTGTCCAATCTAGGACCAAGTTTATTTTTCAGCTCACATGCCTTCATTCTTATCCTTGCTTTTTCTTTTTCTACTTTTTCAATCTTTTCCTCAAAAATTATCATTTCTTGATAAAAAACTGAGGTAAGTTCCAAAGAACCTATCATGATGTCTGCTATATCATCAATCTATTTTTGTGTTTTCTTTATCTCTTCCTCAATGTCTTGTGTCAGGTTGTGAGGCTTGCATGCTTCCTTAAACAATTCTTTATATTCCAAAATAGTGGAATTAAGTACCGATAATAAAGAATCAATGTGCTCAGTACAATCCTTGATAGTCTTATCAAAGAATTCACTTTTCTCCTTATTCACCCTTTCCTTAATAGTCTCTTCATTTATTTTATCTACTGTTAGAATATTTGAAGCAATGAATTTGGACAATGTGTCCAATTTACCTAAAGATCCATCAATATGATCTATCTTACATGTCGATGCAATCATTTTCAAAATAGCTAGAGTATCATCAATGGCCTTGAATGCTAAGTTGTTGCAATTTGTGATCCTCTTAATTGAATGCAAAAGTATGTCACCTTTGTAGGCCTGTAATTCGTGGTGGAAGTGCTAGGTGGAGTGTGAAGTTTTGTAGTTGGTTTCTTCTCATCTTCGAATGTTTGCACATTAACTGCGTCAGCTATCTTACTTTAATCATTTACCTCTTCTTTATTCATTGTATCTTTCTTTTTCTCATTCTATGTTTCAACTTTGTTTTCAACCTTACTATCATCCTTACTCTCTGTCTTGCTGACTACCAGTTCAACTATGCTTTGTTCTTGTCCTTTTCTGGTTTCAGTTTGTGCTTCTATTTCTGCTTCTATTGGTTTCTCAGTGTTAAGCTAAGTAGCATCTAGGATGGTATTCGTTTCCTTAACTTCAGCTGGTATCTCATGTTAGAGTATTCGAGTATTTACTTGATTAATTCTAACAATATTTGATTAATTATTTAAGTTCCCTTTATCTCTTTTACACTTAAGCTAACTTTAGGGGCATAATAATTAATTCTTTTATTAATTATTATGTGCAAGCCTAGGTTTTCCTTTTTAGGGTTTCTTAACCTATTAGAGGATTATTATTTTCATTGTATTGTAAGGAAATGATTATCACATTACACATTTTTGTGAATATAGAGCTCTTATCTTTTTGAGCATATTTTTTGTGTATTTGTTTTATTTGTTATTTGCTTCCTTGCTTCTCCTTGTAACATGTTTTTTAGCTTGCAGAGATCATTTGGGCTCCTGTGGTATTGTGTTTCTCAACTCTCACATGGTATCAGAGCTTCAGATCTATAGCTATATGTTCTTGTTTTGAGATTTTTTTGCATTGGAAGCAGATCTGGGGTTTTGGGAAGTTTTTTTTATGCACTTAGGGATAGACCTTTTTTTAGCACTTTGGGCCTAAACGGACCTCACCATCGTGCTCAGAAGGCCCCAAAACCCCTATGGTCATCATATAAAACTTGACCTTTTTTTACTCCTAAGCCTCTGGGTGATTTTGGGATCTGTATATTCGGGGGTTTGTGCAGTTGTTTTTTTTTTCATTTGTGGGGGTAGGTGATTTTTTGGTACATTTTGGTGCCAAAAGAACCTCATAGTTGGATTCAGAAGGCTAATTCTATGAATTTTGATATATAATTTGCCTATTTTCGGTGGCAGGGGTATCTGGGGCATGATTTTTTATTGGCACATTTTTTGAGGCACACAAATCCTTACGACTATACTTGCAAATGCATCAGAAATTTTTGTCAATTTTTTTTTTTACTTTTTTTATGTCATAAAAGGGGTTTTTTTTATTTTGGCTGTAACTTGGTCATACGAAGGCGTTTTTCAACAAAACTTATATTGTTGGAAAGCTCTTTTCGAGCTCTATCCAGATCTGGAGGTTTGAACTTTTGATTTTACTTTTTAGATAATGTGTTTTTCTATCAAAGGTAGAGGTTGTTCCTTTTTTGCACTCCAGGAGACATCACTTGAACATCCATTTGAACTCTGTTTTTCGACAACTTTATATTGATGGAAAGTTTGTTCTGTATACTTTCCGGCCATATGGGTTTTCTTTCCAGATTCTGCTCCAAGAATATTTTATTCAGTTTTTTGCTTTTCAGCACTTTGGATCCATCTTGGTTGTTTCAGGTCCTGGGATCTCTTCTCTGAGTAGGATGTCTCATTTTTGGTTCTTCTTTCTGTTTCCAATCTTATTATCATTGTAGCTTCTTTTATGCAAATACACTAAGATAAAGTGCCATCATGCATTGTTTACTTGGGATCTTGCACATCTTGTGCCTTATTGTACATGCACTACTTTTAAAGTGCCATGAGGGGGTTGATGTTTGCCTTTTGTTTACCATCTATCTTTGTCTAGTGAGTTTTCCTTCCACGACATTCGCCCCATGCTGTGTGTCAAGTGAGTGTTCCTTCCACGACACTATGTACTTTCTCTATGCCTTCAATGTTCCTGATTCTTTGCCGTGTAGTTCTTGTTGGCCATTTTTTTCAGTGTACATGTCCCTCTCCCTTTTTTCAGCATTATGGGGAGGTTTCTCCAGTTGGTTCTAATGCTTCTGTGGTTTGATTGATTAGCTCTTCAGGCTTTGGTTTCTCATACCATCTGTATCTTTGAGTTTAGTTGTTTGCCTTTGTTTGCCTTCTGATTCAAGTAGTGTCATTTGAGGGCACTCATACAGATCACAGTCTTCTCTACCTGATCATGTTTTATTTTAGCGGAGGTTCTTCAGATCAACAGTTATTTTCGACAATGTTTGTAGGTTCTTCATGCTTCAGAGATTCTTCTGATCTTCTCTTGTTCCTATCTTTTTGGAACATTCTTGTTTGGAGGCTTTTTTAGTCCTTCTTCTTGCTTTTTCCATCTTTGTTTGGAGTAGAGTTTTGTTCCCACGTGGTTTTCTCTAATTCTCTGGTTCATAGAGATTTGGTTGTATTTGGGTACCTGATTAGGCCTTGTTGTCGGGACCCATCTTTCTTGCTTTCAGTAGCTGTTCTAGGTTTTAGCTTCTCCCTAAGTCTAGCTTAAGGGGGATGTTAGAGTATTCGGGTATTTACTTGATTAATTAAACAATATTTGTTTATTATTTAAGTTCCCTTTATCTCTTTTACACTTAAGCCAACTTTAGGTGGATAATACTTAATTCTTTTATTAATTATTATGTGGAAGCCTAGGTTTTCCTTTTTAGGGTTTCTTGAGCTATTAAAGGATTATTTTTTTCATTGTATTGTAAGGAAATGATTATCACATTACACATTTTTGTGAATATAGAGCTCTCATCTTTTTGAGCATATTTTCTGTGTATTTGTTTTATCTGTTATTTGCTTCCTTACTTCTCCTTGTAACAGGTTTTTCAGCTTGCAGAGATCATTTGGGCTCCTATGGTGTTGTGTTTTTCAACTCTCACATCTCAATGTTTTGAGAGTCAATAGTGTTGATCGGTGACTCAAAGATTTCAATATTTTTAGCTTCAGTTTGCTTTACCTCTATGGTTTCTTTGTCCATGACAATGTTGAAGTCCTGAGTGTCCACATTCATGGTAAAAAGTGTAATAACCCACTATACTTAACCCAATAAAGTTTTTGACCTTTTTTTTTTTTTAATTTTTTTAAATCATTTGTGTTAGATTCAATCGCATACTTTGAGCATCTATCCATTTGGATTAGGCATTCATCCATTCAGGATGAGCATCTAACCATACGGGTTAGGCATCTATCCATACAGGACAAGAGGTTTCATCTATCCAATACAAGATAGGCATCTACCCATACGGGGTAGGCATCTATCCAACTTGGAATAGGAGGTGCTCTAGCTAGAGACTTAGACTCATCGGGGCCATTCGGGTCCTGATTCTCTCACTAAGTACTACACTCCTCTAATAGGAGTGCACTGAGGTCGCTGTCCTTAGGAGAAATCAAAATAACATAATGCAAGCTTGAATTCTGCCTCGGAATTTGGCTTAAAGCCTCGAGAAGTCAAGCGAATCCATACAAGATCCCTTCCAAGTATGCATTGAATTAATTTTTCCTTTATTTTCCTTATCTTTCAATTAGGAGGCTTTGTAATCCATCTATTATACCAAATCCTAGACCCCATCCTGAACGCCTGAGTACTAGGGACAACTTTGTCCCTATACTGCCTACATACCCCTTTCGGCATGAGATCAAGGCGTAAAATATGTAGTTTTGTTTTGTAATCTATGGTTTAATGTAAACTGTTTGGTGGGTATGCAACCCTTTCTAGGGTCAATGTCCCAGACAGTTTCTCTGCAGTTGCTACCCACGATGGTAGCATTTAAGCAAAGGCTCAAGATGGCCTATTGCTTGTGGCCTAAAACAACTAGATCCTAATACCTACCATAAGCGTCACCCTTGACCCAATTGTCAATTGTCAACAACTCTTCGAGATTAAGTCAAATTTATAAAAGTATTTCACTCAATCAACCCTAAAGGGGTTTACTATGGTTTAACTAGCGGATGTAAAATCATTTAAGGATTATCTTATTAGATTATCGATCCAAGGGGTATCACCCACCCCTTGGATTTTAACTTCCAAGTGTCCCTTATTACTCCCCGACAATTTATAGGGACAATGCCACAAACGTCATTGATGCAGCTTTATTAGGCGTTAAGTGCAGTAGTTCAACACGACGACATTACCCGTAAGCGTGACCCAGAGGCACCGTAAATACCGAACTCTGCTAGGTTTTTGTTTTCGACCTCCCTTTGTTTAGTTTTCTAACTAAGAGGTCTAACTCTTATATTCAAATGAAATTAACCCTATTCTAATGCAGATGTAATGGAGACCAACATTGAGAATCAAGCCACAAAATAAACTCTACGTACAAAGAAAAAAAAGTTTCTTGAACTAGAATAAATGAGAGATCTACCATCTAACATCATGAATTATGCAACTAGCATGGATAAGTGAGAAAGTGAAACTTGTATAGAGATAACAAGAAAACAATAAAAGTACCCCCAATGGCATTAACTTCGTCTTATTCTAAATTTACCTCTTTTATTTTTCTTTAAAAAAAAGCAAATTAATACTTAGAAAGGGAAAGAAAGATTTCTTTAGTTAGCTTGATCAAATCAAAATTCATGAATTAAATGAATCATCTAATTAAAAGGATCTACTTAGAGGAACTTTACGTTAAAATTATTGCAAATGAATTCTAATTAAATATTCCTACTTAAGTTTTTCCAAATCACTTTGACAAACAAATTTTTTTTCATTTATCTAATTTTAATGTTGACTCAATTTTAGGGACCAATTCCTTTCTCCCCCTTTAGAATTTACCATTGATAATAAAATTTGGTTTTCCAAATAATTGTAAACATTCTCTTATATATATATATATATATATATATATATATATATATATATATATATATATATATATATATATATATATATATATATATATATATGTTTATATTATATAAAACCCTCAAGTCATTAACACCATTATTATTTTATTTATTTATTATATCTCCTTTTTTTTTTCATTTATTATGTTTATATAAATGCATAATCTAAATTAAGAAAAAAAGTAATTTGATACGATTTTTTTTTCAAAATATGGCTTTAAATGCCAAGCGGGGAGTGGGGTCACGGGTCCCATAACCACTGCGGACCTGTAGGCCCATGGGGCCCTCCACTCCCCCTGCAACCACTATCGTAGCAGTGACCGCAGGGGTAGTGGAGAGTATCACTCCCCAATGGTGATATATTAATTTTCGCCCCTTCGGTTGTCATTTTAATTTATTTTATATATAATTTTTTTTTGAAATACTACTTTATTTTTATTTTTCTTAACATACAAATTTAATGTTGTAATATATATATATATATATATATATATATATATATATATATGGTTTTATTCGAGTTTTATTAACAATTTAAGAGGGGTAAATAAAAATGTTATTATAAAAGAAAATAAAAATAAAATAAGAATATACTCACAGGTATGAAAGATATTAGAGTAAATTGTTTCAGATGATTTCACGAGAGCACAAAAAAGATACATTATGCTTGAAATTGAGGCAAACAAATACAACCGAGGAGATTTTATAAAATTTCTCTCATGACAACCATGTTCATTTACAGAGAGGAATGAATTAATTAAAGGTTTTAAGAAGATCAAATCAATATTAAGAGAAGGACAAATGGATTTACTCTCAGGAATTAAAATAAGTTTTGGTAGACATGAACAAATTTAAAATCAAAGGAAGAGATTTTCATTTGAATGATTTTCACATGAAGAAAAGAAGAAAACAAGATTCTTACATGAGTAATTAATTTCATTCACAGTAAATTTTATTCACAGGAAAGAAAAGAATAAAACAAGAAAATAAGACTGAAATTAATCTTTATTCCCAGTAAGTTTCATTCACAGGAAACAAGTTTTCATACATGAGAAATAAATTTTTATTTTTATTCACAGTAAGATTTACTCACAGGAAAGAAAAGGATAAAACAAGAAAACAAGATTGAAATTAATCTTTATTCTCAACAAGTTTCATTCACAGGAAAACAAGATTTCATACATGAGAAATAAATTTATTTATTTTTATTCACAGTAAGATTTACTCACAGGAAAGAAAAGGATAAAACAAGAAAACAAGATTGAAATTAATCTTTATTCTCAGCAAGTTTCATTCACAGGAAAACAAGATTTCATACATGAGAAATAAATTTATTTATTTATATTCACAGTAAGATTTACTCATAGGAAAGAAAAGAATAAAACAAGAAAGCAAGATCTCTTTTCTTCTCTTTAAAAAAAAAACAAAAAACAAAACAAAATTGATTAAATAAATAAATATGAAATATGGTAGATCATTTATATGAAACATGTTCTAAGAGAGGAATTAAACTATTTTTTCAAACTACAAAGTTCACGCATGTCAATTAAAAGATGAGAACCTGGATACTTGAAGCTTGATGTAGAATCCCTTCTGAATTCTTCAACTAGCCTCCCTTGATCCTTCCTTGCAATGTTTTATGGAATTTCTTCAATATCAACTACTTAACAATCCTTCAATGAAATGTGACTACCAGAAAAAAAAAAAAAAAACTACTACTTGAAAAAAAATTTCTTCAAAAAAAATAATCAAATCCCTCTTTATGAAAACTTGCATACAATATATAGGGAAAACCCCTTAATTCCACTATCTAGAGAAACTAATTGAAAAAGAGATTATTTTTCCAATATTGGATCCATGCAAAATTGATTAACATCCTAGTGGGGGGAGTTACATGCAAGGGAATTAAAGAATGAAGATTCCTCTAGAAGCTTCTAATTTCTCCTACAACATGTGCCATAATTAGAAATGGAAAAAATAAATAATGCCTATTTAAATTATATTCTCCAAGTGTGTATGTGGGTCCCTTATTTAACCTTTTATAATATTTATTTAACCATATTCAATAGCTCAACCACAAAAATATATAATAGTAATTGTATCAAACCAAAAGTGATAAGGGAGGGTTATGACAAAAAGAATGTTTGACTCTAGATTATTATCATCTTGTGTCATTTCTTCTGCCTTCTCTTTCAGTTGACTGTCAAGTTGTACCGGTGCCTCTGCAGTTATTGGTGGGGTGTCCTGTGCCGATGGAGGAAGGTCATCCTTGACCGTTATATCAGGTACACTACCAATTTTACTTTTACCTTTATCCTTCTGATATACCTTTGCAAAAGACATCCATTTTCTGTCTATCATTTTCTTCTTTCTTCTCTTTTTCCACAAAGAATATATCCCATTTGTCTGTCATTTCATCTACAATTTCCTTTACTCGGCTTGCCATAAGGCTAACCTGTCGGTGACCACTCACAAAAATTGTTTTGTTTGCCTTTGAAATTAATTCATCAATTTCTTTTTTGGAGTTAACAGGGTGTACAACAAGTAGGGCCTCTACTTTCAATTTCTTATCTAATTCCATTACCGACAATCTTTTAGCTTCTAACCTCAAATACAAATCATTAGGCAGATCATCTACAACCTCAATAAGAACTTTCTTGTAGATATCAAGATGTAAAATAATGCTTTCCTCTATAGTGTTTTTTTTTCTAAATCTTTGAAAGAATGATAAAGTTTATTTACATTGCTAAGGTTACCTTGTGCGATTTCATTTATCAACTCTTCTAGTGTAAGAGTATCTAGTGCCTTAGGTTCTTGTTTCTTCTTAGGAGTTACCTTCTTCTTTGAAACAGTAGGCTCTCTTACAACCCATTGCTTCTTTCTTTGTGTCCTTGACTTCTTGGGAGATGGAGCAGGTGCCGATGAAGGTTTCCTTTTCTTTCTTTCAACTCTTTTAAATTCAGCTGCTTTATCACTTTCTCTCTCAGAAGAAGTAACAACCAGGGAAACATGAGCTACCAATGTCTACTCTGATTGACTTTCTTTCATACTAGCAGCAATACCGCTAAGACTCATCAAACCTTCTGTAACATCTTTTACCATTTTAGAAGCATATTTCATGAATTTGTCTCTTTTCTTTCTCTGCTTCATCATGGCTACATCACTTTCAATTGTTTTAGCACTACCAAATATTTTCTCTGATGGTTCCGGTGGAGCATCTAAAAGTATTTTTGCATATGATTCCAAGATGTGAGAGTCCACCTCATATCTCATTTCAGTAATCCATACAGCTCTGGGTCTAACTGCTTCCATCCAAATTTCATCTCTCTTTACTACAAAGCATATTTGTTTATCATATTTGTCTACGATGCTTTGGGAAATCCTTTCTCTTTGTGTAATTTTAGTTTGAAAATTCTTAAAGTAATTTTTAACCAACTCATCACTGTTAGCTCCCATACCGGTGATTGCCTCCTTTATCTGTTTTCCAACAAAAATATCATAGGCAAAATCCTTATGACCTATATCGGGGATCTCCTTTGAAAAGTAAAGCATTAAACATACTAACAGAGTTCCAAATTTGAATGTTCCTTTCTTGTCACCTTTTATCTTATCCAAATTTTCTAGCAATTCATCTTTCAACCATTCACAAATGTCAATCTTTGCATTGTTTACAATCATCTCATGTGCACTATGAATGCATGAACTTGACACAGAATTCAACCTATTTGTGTGACCAACTTTATATCCAATTATCATGCTATCAAATTTAACATTTTTATCCTTTATGTCATTAACCCTAAGTGAGCGGTTGTCATATGTAGCTCCGGTTAAGCTCATAACTTCCTTGTTAGGGATTCTCTTCTTCTTGTCAGGTCTAGAACCGGTGGAGGGTAAACAAAGAACAACTTTAATAGCTTCCTTGGTAATCTTGAATACTGAGTCCAACCACATAAATTCTCCGTGAACCCTGCTAAGGACATAGTGGATGACTTCATCTGATAATTCTGGCATATGGAGGATGTCTATGAAACCTAAATCCTCAACTACCTTATGTTCTGATTTCACTATCCCATCCTTGTCAGTAATTACATTCATGTACATGTTCATCAAATCTTCAGATCCTAAAATTTCTATGTTGCAATGTATGTATACCCTAGGGTCTTCAGTGAACGTGACTCCCTTCCAGATTTTAGAAAATGCACCAATAGAATCATCTTGTTTTGCTATCTTAGGAATGATCTTGAAAATGGGTCTAGGTCATTTAATATTTTCCACAATGGTAGGGTTTGCTACAAATTCGGGAACAGAAGATGAAGATGCCATTGCGAAAGATAAATACCTTTTAACTGCGAAATCCTTGAATGCTATGAAAAGACCTTTGTTTCTTGGCCTTTAGAATGCCTTTTCTCAATTTCACTCTCTTTGAATGCTTGGATTCTTGGTGAATTGAAATGAGAGGTTACAATCCCTTTATAACCAAAATTGACTTACAACCGCAATAAATGCTTTGTCGGTGAAGGAAAACATATTTGCTGGTAAAGAAGAAATATAACTTCTTACCATCAACCGAGGCTAAATGCATGATTTTTTATTTGTTGCCTTACCCCTAAGGATTATTCCTTAGTTGGACGAAGAACCTCCTGTCGGTGCATGACTACCCTGTTCTGTTAGTGCAGAGACATATTCATATCCTCTCTGATCTCTCTTTCTAATACATTGTTTTGAAAATTCTTGCTTGATTTCAATCACCTTCTATTTGCCTTTGTTATTAGATCCTTTATTGTTCGCCGATGAATTCTTGCGTCTACAAAATTTTGCAATATGCCCAATCTTGTTACATGCATAGCAAGTTACCTTGTTTCTCTGAATAGCCTTTCCATAACCTTGACTGGTTTGAGTTCTACATTGATTAGATAAATGTCCAAATCTACCACAAACATAGCATTTCACATTCATTCTGCAATTGTTTGAGTTATGGAACATTGACCGGTGGGTGAGTTTGTATTATGATTATTTCTAAATCTGCACTAATTTGCTCTATGACCAAATTTGTTGCAATTAAAACATTTCCCATTAAATTTATAAGCATTAGGTTGCTTTACTGGTTTGCTATGCTCATGATTGTTTGCAGTCCCAGAACTTTCTCCATGCTCAAATCCAAGTCCAATTATTTCTCCATCAGGTTTCTGACTTTTTAGCATATCATCAAGATTATTTGAACTTTCCTAAATTTGTCTTTGTATTCATTTGCAGTGACCAACTCACTTTCCAAAGTGCTAACTTGTCTCAAAAGTTCCTCTTTGTCATGTTGCATGTGAATCAAATCAGTTTTAAGCATATCATATTCATAGCTAAGCCTTTGAGATTCATCTAATCTTTGATTTAGTCTTCTGGCCAAATCTTCTTCATTCCTCTTTCTATCTTCAATATCTTTGCATAGTCTCATGGTTAAATCTTGCATCTCATTCTTCATGTTATTGTTCTCTTGTCTTAATTTGTCTCCAATATCTCTAAGAGTTTATTTTTCTTCATCATCTTGATTTTCTAATTGCACATGTAATTCTTTTCTCTTATTCTTTGCTATAACCCGGTTATCTTGAAGTGCTTTGATAAATTTCTGAGTAGTTCTAAGTTCATCTTCTACTTTGATATTCTTCAATTTTTCTGCATCAAAATCTTAAAGATCTCCTTCCAACTGTTGTCTCAAGCTTTCAATTGGTATTGGTTTCAGAATCTTCCTCAAGTTGTTAGGCTTCTGCAAATAGAGGACTAGGCTCTGATACCAATTGTTAGATACTTGATCAGTCCCAAAGAAACTGAGAGGGGGGGTGAATTAGTGTCTAACCGGTAAATAAAATATTTAAACTTGTTTGCAACATTACAACCCAAATTAATGTATTGATAAACAAGCAATAAAGCAATAAAGAGAAATAACAGTATAACCATCAATGCACACCATAACATAGATATTTTTGGCAAGGAAACCTGGTAGGGGAAAAACCTCTATGAGATTTGTGACCCACAATATTTACTCACTGGCCAATATGAATAAATATTATTGATACAAAAGGGGCCTGCAAATGTAGAAAGACCAACAACCTAGATCTCACTGCTCAATCACAAAAAGGAGTCACACTGACTACAAAATTGGATGATTAAATCCAATGACAATGTACTGCTAAAAATAGCATCTGCAATGTTGGATTTAGTATCGGTTTAAGCTCTATCAAATACCTCTGCCATACACCTTTATTTGCTCTGCTCTGCTCTTATTCGCTCATCAAAATTATTACATTAAAATGCATATACAGATATTCGCTCTCATTTACCGCTTGCATTAATCACCTATACATATTTCACATACCCTTTTACAATTTTTCTCACTTACAATATGACCTATAAGATCTCATACACATATGAGTCTTTACAATACATCATGTTGGCTATACAATATAATTACAATACAAAACAATATAATTTCCATGTTGGCTGGGGTGCTGGTAAGATCTTCTGTTAGTGAAGACTGAGTGTCAGTGAGAATAATCTTATTGTGCCTGTCGATGTCGGTAGATGATGTTTGTTACCGGTGTAGGCTGTGAACAATGTTACTAGTTGGTTTCCATCAATGACAACATCAACTACTCTCATTCGAGTGTATAATGCAAACAGTTACTCTGAACAAGGTATTTTGCTTTTTCATCAAGGCATTTTGTAAATCCCTTAATCGATAGGAATTAGTTCTTAACAAGACTTATTGTAAAATATTTAACAGGCTTGGCTCCTAATAGGGCGAACTTCAAAAGAGGTCCGATAGCTATCCTTGTGAGTCTCATCTCACCGTGGTTTTTACCTATTTGGGTTTTCCGCGTATAAACATTTGTGTCAAGTGGTGAATGTTTTTGTGGTTACGATCTTATTTGTTGATTTGATTAACTTCTTATAAGGCATGATAACTGGAAGCATTGAGAGATTGAATATGTTGAGATATGATTAAACATTTTGATGTTTAAAAGATTGAAGTTGTTTACTGTTAAGTTGTTAGAACAGTCAACTAGTTGATGTTGAGTATTCTTATGAGTGTTGATCTTGACAGTGAAAGTTTACTTTGTGAGTTTGAATTTGAGATTAGGAAGTTTGTATCAGTTTTTCAGTTTATTGATTCACCCCCCCTCTTAGTAATCTATTGGATTATAATTCTTTCATCATACCATCAATTGGTATCAAAACATCTCAGGTCCTCTTTAACCTAAAATCCTAACAACTTGAGGAAAATATCTTGTCGATCATGATGAAGAAAGAAGGTCTCAAGTTCAACAAAGATAACTATAGGATATGGAGCGACAAAATAAAGATTTACATTAAGAGTCTAGGAAGTCAGTATTGGGATCATGTAGAAGCTAAGTATATTGCACCTACTGGAACTCTAACTGATGATCAGAAGAAAGAACAACAAGAAAATCATCAAGCATTGGAGGCTATTGTCAGTTTCTTGTCTGATGTCGAATATGTAGATGTTCATGGTCTTGAAAATGCATATGAAGTATGTAAAAAACTTGAAGAGATTTATAACGGTGATGAACATGTTAATATTGCTAAAGAGGAGAGCCTAAGAGGAAATTTTGATGACATGAGAATGTCTGAAGGTGAGAATATCTAGCAGTGTGGTCAAAGGATAAAAGAGATAGTTGGTGAAATAAAGAGTGCAGGAAGAAAAGTGGAAGATGCCATAGTGATTAATTGGTGTATGATAGATTATTAATTGTAGAAATAGGGTTGTATGTGGTTGGATCTTTTTGGTTTCACAATAGTTTATCATTCCATTTTTACCGTATACAATAACATTATCAATTGGCAATTTTTTCGGACATGATAATCTTATCACAACTACTCCAACTTAATGTTTAATTCTTCAACTTCTCCAATTTAAATTATTATCTAAGCTATAAATAAAAGCATAAATAGCTGCCAACTTTTAAATCTTTAGGTTAAAAAATTTCAACACTATCATGCTTGTCTAAGAGGATAATCTAAATTCATTTTTATATGTAGGAGATGAATATCATTGCAAAGAAAATGTGAAAAGTATTTATTTTATTTGCATTGCATTTTGGAGATTGAAGTTGGATAAGGTTCTTCCTTATAAAGCATTCTATGATATTTTCCTATTCATAGCATTTTATCTATGTTTAGATGTTTATGCAATGTAGCATCTTGAGCTAGAATGTGTTCAATATTAAACATTTTTTTCATGTGAATCCTAGCGAGTCATATCATAGCATCAACATAAGAAAATTGAGAAAACATATTTTTAAGAATTTAATCTACTTATAGATATTTATGAAATTTTAAAGCATCGTAAACCATAATCATATCTTATGTTGTCAATAACAAGCACATTTTTCTTGTTATTTGTGTGAATCTTAGCAAGTGATAGAATATCATAAATCTGGGAAAAGTGAGAATTTCTTATGATAATTAAAATAGTTTTTCAAGAGGAAGATCATTGTGCTTGTATATATGTTTGATTAGGATAACTTAATGTTGATGAAAATAGAAGTTTGAGATGTTTACAAGAAGTAACCATCATAAGAATTCATATCAATATCAAGGGAGATAAGACCATGTAGAATTGACCTTGAGAATTTATTTTTTATTATTTTCTTGTTGTAAAATTAAGCAAATAGAAATAAAATTAAGAGGCTTTATTGTTTTCACCTAGGATTTTACTTGAGTTGGTTTTGTCAATTCTGGAAAAAATAATTTTGATATATATTTTTTAAAGTGGTGATAAGGGTTAAAATATATATTGAGGGATTTTTAACCTTTAAAATCATATTTGATATTTTTTCATGGAAATACTATTGGAGTAGCCAAGATCAACTTGCAAAAACAAACATTCCACGAAAATAAGAAATGTTTAAAATTAAAAGTATCATATAAAGCATTAAAATATTAAAAAAACCTTGCATATAAAGGCAAAAATGAGCAGGTAACAAGGTTGATTATACCATGGTGGATTATTTTCAAAAGAATTTCAAAAAGGAGCATTATAAGATAATGTATCCTAATGGGTACCTTGTATTTGATTCCTTGGTTTCCTCTACAATAGGTATAATACTTTTAATGCCGCACTTGAGCAGACTCTTATTCCATTTTGATAGACTCGATTAGACATTTATTTTGTGTGATGGATATGATAGACTTGTCTGGATTCATGTGATGAGATGTACTTTGGATTTTATATGTGCTCATTGATAATTACTGATAGACATTGTATGCTTCATGACTTTTGATAATATTAATTTTGCTCATGCTTCATTGTGACCTTCTGTGATTTAGATATCATGATGATGTTTCATTACTATATGTACTTATGTCATGTTGATTTCTTAGATGGATAGATTTCATTGATTATTGCTCATGATGAGATGGATATACTAACCCCAGTTTTAATTTATGTAAGATGTATTGCTCATTGTATGACAATTGTTTTACTGTATGCATGGGGGAATCAATGTCATATCACTCATTGCGAGCGGGAAGTGTCGTTGTGATATTCCTCCACTTGTCTATTATGTATGTATATATATGCAAATGTATCATTTTGTGGTTGCAGGTACTAGGCATTCATTCCTCTCGAGCAACTGGGTGCGAGCTTCCCTAGCTTGACAGGTGTGAGTGTGCCTCTTCCTAATGGCAATATGTGGTTCAGAGATGTCGTTGGTTCCCTTATCGCACTCGAGGTCTGGCATCGAGTCCTTGTTAGCAGTCTTGGCCAGTTCTCCATGTCATCATCGTTGTCATGAGTTGTGAGTATGTGGTATGGTTAGTTGATCATTCAGTTATTTTGTTTAAGTTCCTTGAGTAGTGACTGATTTATTATTTAACACATTTAATTTCGGCATTTTATTGGTTGTGTTTGATTGTTTACTTGATGCCAGTTACGGCCTCGTTAGTAATCTTGTTATTTTAAAAGCTAATAAGATTTAACGATTTTCAATTATTTACTATTTTTCGCGTTTAAAATTTGGTTAATGCTCATATTGAGATTTTGAGATTTTATTTGGCCATTTACGTTTTAAGTTGATTTAATTTATTGAACATTTGTTGATTTTCACATTATTGACTTTATTGTCATTTAATGATTTTAATCTCTAATTATTTATTTATCTCGATTATCTTAACTGTATTATTTATTCAATGGAATTGGTTTATTTGATTTTTAAATTAGTGTACATATACATACATATATATATATATATATATATATATATGTATATGTATATGTATATGTATATGTATATATGTTTGTTAGAGTTATCTTGTATTAGCTAATGATTATTTAATTATTAGTCTATTATACTCTACGCTTAATATAAACTTAGGCATTTATTAATATTGTAAGTATTTAATAATTATTCTAATTATTAAATACTCTTTATCCCTTTAGGGTTTCTTTAGGTTTTTTTGATCTCCTTTATTAAGGATTGATCTCATTGTAATCAATTATTCAGTCATTAGATAATCAATATGATTTATCTTTCTGGATCAACAATCTTTTGGCCTCCCTAGATATTCGCTTCTCTCTTGTTTCGTGGGAGGTGTTTGATTGCAAGTGATCTTCAGAGCTATGGGGTTGAGCAATCAACTCCAATATGGGATCTTTGTCCTCTTCCTAAGGGCAGAAAGATGGTTAGGTGTTGCTAGTTGTATTGCACTAAATATCTTGTTGATGGTTCCATTGATAAGTACAAAGCCCGTCTTATTGCGAAGGGGTTTTCACAAGTTGAGGGTATTGATTACTCTGAGACATTTTCCCCTGTTGCCAAGATGAATTCCATTCGCTTTGTACTATCTCTTGCAGCTTCTTGGTGTTGGCCTATTTTTCAAATGGATGTGAAGAGTGCCTTCTTGCATGGGGATTTACAAGAGGAAATCTACATGGAACAACCTCAAGGATCTGTGCAGGATAGTTCTTTGGTTTGCAGACTTCGGTGTTCATTGTATGGTCTCAAACAGGCCCCTCAGGCTTGGTATGAGAAGATGGACTCTTTCTTGCTCTCCATTGGGTTCTCCCGCAGTCATTCTGATCACACAGTGTACATTCAGCTTCTTGAAGGTGACATCCTGATTCTTGCGCTATATGTTAATGATCTTCTCATCACAGGTAGCTCATCCTCTATGATTCAGCATATTCAGCGTGCCTTGATGGATCAGTTTGAGATGACAGATCTTGGTCTTTTGCATTATTTCCTTGGTCTTCAGGTGATTCAGTCTTCTGATGGGATCTCTCTCTACCAGTAGAAGTATGCTCTTGACATGCTTCAGTGCTTCGGCATGCTTGATTGCAAGCCTGATCCCACTCCATTTCAGTCAGGGGTTGTTTTGACTATAGCTTGTCCCACTCCTTCAGTCGATTCTACACTTTACAGGCAATTGGTTGGCAGTTTGTTGTACCTGACTCACACCCGTCCTAATATTTCCTTTGCAGTTGGTTTTGTCTCTTGATTCTCCCATGATCCTCATGAGAGTCATTGGTAAGATGCCAAATGTATTTTGAGGTACATTCAGGGCACTAGTTCTCATGGCATTCACTACACATCAGGGGACCCTCACATTGTTGGCTACACTGACTCAGATTGGGCTGGTGATGTCACTGATCGGAAGTCTACTTCTGGCTTTGTTTTATGTCTTGGCTCTGGTCCTATCACATGGTCTTGCAAGAAGCAGACTGCTCATGCATTATCATCTACAGAGGTTGAGTACCAAGCTGTTGTGCTCGCTAGTCAGGAGATCTTATGGCTTCGATAGTTGATCACTGAGTTTGGTTTTCCTCCTGATAGTCCCACTGTTCTTTTGTGTGACAATCAGAGTGCTATTCATATTTCCCGCAACCCGGTAGAGCATCAGTGGATGAAGCACATTGAGCTTCACATGCATTTCATCCGTCAGTTGATTCAGGATGGTGTTCTCATTCTGGAGTACATTCCCACTTCCGAGCAAGTTGCAGACATCTTCACGAAACCTTTTGCATCGTCGTGCTATCTTCAGTTGTGCTCTATGCTTGGGGTGAAGGAAGTTGTCCTTGGGGGGTCTTTATGAGGCCTTCCTTCCTTCTTCTTCTTCTTTCAGCATGTTCTTTTATCTCTTTTTGGAGATGAGTTTTTTCCCACTGAGTTTTCTCCTTTCTCTCCGTTTCATAGAGATTTCTGTGTATTTGGGTACCTGATCAAGCCTTGTTGTCGGGACCCATCTTTCATGCTTTCAGTAGTTGTTTTAGGTTTTAGCTTCTCCCTAAGTCTAGCTTAAGGGGGGGTGTTAGAGTAATTGGGTCTTTACTTGATTAATTAAACATTATTTGTTTAATTCTTTAAGTTCCCAATTATCTTTTTACACTTAAGCTAACATTAGGTGCATATTAATTAATTATTTTATTAATTATTATGTGCAAGCCTAGGGTTTTCCCTTTTTAGGGTTTATTGACCTATTAAAGGTTAATTTTGCTTTTCATTGTATTATCTTTTCACAATACTTTTTTGGTGAATTGGAGCTCTCATCTTTTGAGAATATTTTTCTGTGTTTTGTATGTTCTTCAAATTTTGCTTCATTGCTTCTCCTTGTAACAGGTTATTCGGCTTGGATCGGCACTTTCATGCATCGATGGAAATGTTTGGCAGCTTTCTTTCTGCATGGTGAGGAAACTTTAATCAATGGCTTTCTGCATGGGTGGCATCAATGTGATCGATGCTTTCTTTCTGATATTGGTATTTGATCCCCTTGTCACCTTGGCCTCTCTCAATAACATGGGTGGCTTCTCCTTTGTGGTCAATTTTTGCTACAATGAACTCGAGTTCTTTTTGAGTGATCAAAGTGAAATTAATTCTGTATTGGCTTCTGGGTGGGCATTGGAGCAGCAATCTGGACTTCTTTTTTTTGCATGCTTGGTGTCTCCTTCTCGATGACTTTTGTTTCCATTGGGCGGTGTTCCTCTTTTCACTGATAGAGTTTCAGTGTGGGCATGCAGAATTATTCACATGTGGAGTTTATTTTTGGAGTACCCTCTCTTGCATGGTGCAGCGATTTGGTCTCTTGTCATGCAGTGACTTGTAACTGTAGTGTGTCATGTTTTAAGGTTCGCAATTGGTGGCTTTATGAATTGTTGAGTGGTGGTTGATCTCTGCACTTGCAGTCTCTTCTTGAGTAGGATAATTTCATTTGATTGGCATTAATTGAGATTATGTCTTTGTCATGGTAGATCTCCTTTTTTGCATGGGCATGGTTTACTATATGCATGCCAGTCCTTAGTGATTTGTAGAAATTTTTTTGGTGGGCTCTTCACATCTTCATATGGCAAACTTGCTTCATGCACAATTTTTTGTAAATGCACTGAGATAAAGTGCCTATGTATTGCACATGTATTATGGGATCTTGCACATCTTTTTGTATCTTATTGTACTCGCACTATGATATAAAGTTACATGGGGTTTAATGTTTGCCTTTGTTTGCCTTCATACCTTTCTCATGCGTGTGTGCCTTGGTTTGCACACCCTTTGTATTGGCTTGTACTTTCATGTTTGCACGGTCAGATGCCCTTGGTTCTTCTTCATGCACTACATTATGGCTTTCAGATTTAGTATACCTATCATACATCTCCCTTGTCAGCATTATGGGGGGGTTTCTACTATTGGTGCTAATGCTTCCTTGGTTTTGCATTGGAGTGAGCTATGTATTCAGTATTTGTTTCTATGTACTAGGCAAATGTAGCAGCTAGTTACCCATGCATTTCTGTGAGATGGAACACTTACCATATGGACACTCGTGCATTCCTATTTTTGGAGGTAACCTTCCATTTTTCATTTGATCTGTTCTTCAGACTATTGGTGCTTGTGCCATCTGTATCTTCAAGTTCCAGATGTTTTGCCTATGTTTGCCATCTGATTCAGATTCAAGTAGTGTTGTTGAGGGCACTCATGCAGATTCATGTCTTCTTGATCCTGATCATCTTTTGTTTCAGAGGAGGTTCTTATTTTAGCATCTTAGCAGTCATTCTACAACAGTGTTTGCAACTTCTTCCTTCCTTCATATTTTTTTGTGCATGCTTTTCCTATCTCTTTTTGGAGTAGAGTTTTTTCCCATGTGGTTTTCTCTATTTCTCTATTTCATACAAATTTGGTTGTGATTGGGTACCTCATCAGGCCTTGTTGCCAGGACCCAAATTTGCCTTCTTCTTGTAGTTGCTTTTTGCTTTCCTGCATTTAGTGTTTTTAGCTACTCCCTAAGTTCATCTTAAGGGGGGGTGTTAGAGTTATCTTGTATTAGCTAGTGATTATTTAATTATTAGTCTATTATACTCTATGCTTAAGCTAAACTTAGGCATTTATTAATATTGTAAGTATTTAATAATTATTTTAATTATTAAATACTCTTTATCCCTTTAGGGTTTCTTTAGGTTTTTTTGATCTCCTTTATTAAGGATTGATCTCATTGTAATCAATTATTTAGTCATTAGATAATCAATATGATTTATCTTTTTGGATCAACAATCTTTTGGCCTCCATAGATATTCGCTTCTCTCATGTTTCGTGGGAGGTGTTTGATTGCAGGTGATCTTCGGAGTTGTGGGGTTGAGAAATCAACTCCAATAATGTTGGCATTTGCATGAAGATTGCATTAATGATATGTTATGTTGTCATTGATGTCAATTGAACCGGTAATGGTATTTATGATATTGCTGATATTGTTATTGTTATTGATATTGGCTTGTAACCGGCAAGAAGAGTTGTGTGGAAGATGTTGTAAACAGGTGTGTTAAGTTTGTGAGTTGAACCAGTAAACCGATGCATAAGGTTAAACCCTTTCTATGCAATGTACCTGGTAAACCCTACCAGTTGGTTTTTTGTTAAACCCTAACCGATCAAGTTTGTTGGTTTAAGATCTAATGATGAGCGATAATGATGGCGACATGTGTGATCATTGTATGAGGATTAGTTCAGATTGTTTTGGTGCATTTGTTTGTTTGTTTGATTGTCTAGGGAATGAGCAAAGTGGATTGCTTCTAATGCATAGCATGTGATGAGTTACAAAGTCCGATGAAGCGGTGATCATGGAGCGGTTGGATTTTTCTTGAAGAATGTGAAGAGATTGTTATGAATTCTAACGATCAAGATTGAACCAACTTATTTGTAATCTCTATGAGAGAATTAGGTTTTTGTTGTGTTACCGACCTAATTGATTTGTATTTAAGGTTGATTAAGTTGTTTGTAAAGTGTTGGCTGAAACCAGTTGAGTGTGTGGTTGCCTAGCCAGAGAATGGATCTGCAGTTTGAGTAAAAGCAGATTGAAGCTTAAAAGGATCTAATCAAACAAATGTAGTGCTATTCAGACAGATCAAAAAACTTGTTGTTTTCTAACAATTACAGCAGAATTGAAATCCCCTAACTGGGTAAGCTCTAACAAGCTTGTTTACTTCTTAAATCCTCTAACAAGGTGGTCCATTAGGTAGGATTCTCAAACCCTCTAATGAGGTTACTGCTAGATACTTGATCAGTCCCAAAGACACTGAGGGGGGGGTGAATCAATGTCTAATCGGTAAATGAAATATTTAAACTTGTTTGCAACTTTACAACCCAAATTAATGTACCGGTAAACAAGCAATAAAGCAATAAAGATAAATAATAGTATAACCTTCAATGCACACCATAACATAGATATTTTTGGCGAGGAAACCCGGTAGGGGAAAAACCTCGGTGGGATTTGTGACCCACAATATTTACTCACTGGCCAATATGAATAAATATTACTGATACAATAGGGGCCTACACATGCAGGAAGGCCAACAGCCTAGAGCTCACTGCTCAATCACAAAAAGGAGTCACACTGACTACAAAATTGGATGATTAAATCCAATGACAATGTACTACTAAAAATGGCATCTACAATGCTGGATTTAGTATCGATTTAAGCTCTGTCAAATACCTCTGCCATAAACCTTTCTTCTCTATGCTCTGCTCTTATTCTCTCATCAAAATGCATATACAAATATTTGCTCTCATTTACCGCTTGCATTAATTACCTATACATATTTCACATGCACTTTTACACTTTTTCTCACTTACAAAATGACCTATAAGATCTCATACATATATAAGTCTTTACATACATCATGTCAGCTATACGATATAGTTACAATACAAAACAATATAATTTCCATGTCGACTGGGGTGTGGGTAAGATCTGTTGTCGGTGTAAGCTGTGAACAATGTTACAAGTTGGTTGCCATCAATGACAACATCAAATATTCCCATCTGAGTGTATAATGCCAACAATCTCCCCCTTTGACATTGATGGCAACACTCATGAGAAAAATCCAAAAACTGATATCCAAAAATGAAGTTCAAACCTGATCCAAAAATAGGAGTGCTCCCCCTGAGCAAATGAGCTCTTCTGTACAGTTTTCTCCATACTACTACTCCCTTTGACATCAATGAAAATGGATGTCAAAAAGAATCAAAGAATTTAAAATTCTACCTCATAGGTTATCTCCGATTATGTACAATTTGAAAGATATCCACCAAAATCAGATTAAGACTCTGCATGAATTTTGTGTTGTTAGAGATAATGGTTTCAGTTTGTTGGATCATACCGGTCAGATAATGCATATGTTGCTGCGATGATCTTTCTCCTTGAATTGTTGCCTTAGACAGCTCATTCTGATGAGTTATAAGGTTGTCCAATGTAGGACCAAGTTTATTTTTCAACTCACGTGCCTTCATTCTTATACTTGCTTTTTCTTTTTCTACTTTTTCAATCTTCTCCTCAAAAACTGCCATTTCTTGATCAAAACCTAAGGTAAGTTCCAAAGAACCTATCATATTATGTGCTATATCATCAATCTATTTTTGTGTTTTCTTTATCTCTTCCTCAATGTCTTCTGTCAGGTTGTGAGGTTTGCATGCTTCCTTATACAATTCTTTATATTCCAAAACAGTGGAATTAAGTACTGGTAATAAAGAATCAATGTGCTCAGTACAATCCTTGATAGTCTTATCAAAGAATTCACTTTTCTCCTTATTCACCCTTTCCTTAATAGTCTCTTCATTTATTTTTTCTGCTGTTAGAATATTTGAAGCAATGAATTTGGACAATGTGTCCTATTTACCTAAAGATCCATCAATATGATCTATCTTACATGCCGACGCAATCATTTTCAAAATAGCTAGAGTATCATCAATGGCCTTGAATGCTAAGGTGTTGCTATATGTGATCCTCTTTATTGAATCCAAAAGTACATCACATTTATAGGACTATAATCCATGGTGGAAGTGCTAGGCAGAGTGTGAAGTTCTGTAGTTGGTTTCTTCTCATCTTTGGATGTCTGCACATTAACCACTTCAGCTATCTTACTTTAATCATTTACCTCTTCTTTATTCACCGTATCTTCCTTTTGCTCATTCTTTGTTTCAACTTTGTTTTCAACCTTACTTTCATCCTTACTCTCTGTCTTGTTGACTGCCAGTTCAGCTATGCTCTTTTCTTGTCCTTTTCCAGTTTCAGTTTGTGCTTCTATTTCTGATTCTAGTGGTTTCTCAATGTTAAGCTGAGTAGCATCTGGGAAGGTATCTGTTTCCTTAACTTCAACTGGTATCTCAATATTCTGAGAGTCAATAGTATTGACTGGTGACTCAAAGATTTCAATATTTGTAGCTTCAGTTTGCTTTACCTCTGTGGTTTCCTTGTCCATCACAATGTTGAAGTCCCGAGTGTCCACATTCATGGTAAAAATAATGTTTAACTCTAGATTAGTATCATCTTTTGTCATTTCTTCGACCTTCTCTTCCGGTTGACTATTAGGTTGTACCGATGCCTCTGCAGTTATTGGTGGGGTGTCCTGTGCCAGTGGAGGAAGGTTATCCTTGACCGTTATATCAGGTACACTACCAATTTTACTTTTACCTTTATCCTTCTGATATACCTCTGCAAAAGACATCCATCTTCTGTCTATCCTTTTCTTCTTTCTTCTCTTTTTCTACAAAGAATATATCCCATTTGTCTATCGTTTCCTCTACAATTTCCTTTACTCGGCTTTCCATAAGGCTAACCTATCGGTGACCATTCACAAAAACTGTTTTGTTTGCCTCTGAAATTAAGTCATCAATTTCCTGTTTGGAGTTAACAGGGTGTACAATAAGTAGGGCCTCTACTTTCAATTTCTTATCTAATTCCATTACCAAAATTCTTTTAGCTTCTAACCTCAAATACAAATCATTAGGCAGATCATCTACAATCTCAATGAGAACTTTCTTGTAGATATCAAGATGTAAAATAATGCTTTCCTCTATAGTGTTTTTTTCTGAATCTTTGAAAGAATGATAAAGTTTATTTACATTGCTAAGGTTACCTTCTAGTGTGATTTCATTTATCAACTCTTCTGGTGTAAGAGTATCTAGTGCCTTAGGTTCTTGTTTCTTCTTAGGAGTGACCTTCTTCTTCAGACCACTAGGCTCTCTTATAGCCTGTTGCTTCTTTCTTTGTGTCCTTGACTTCTTGGGAGATGGAGCAGGTGCTGGTGAAGGTTTCCTTTTCTTTCTTTCAACTCTTTTAAATTCAGCTACTTTATCACTTTTTGTCTCAGAAGAAGTAACAACCGGGGAAACATGAGCTACCGATGTCTACTCTGATTGAATTTCCTTCATACTAGCAGCAATACTGCCAAGACTCATCAAACCTTCTGTAACATCTTTTACCATTTTAGAAGCATCTTTCATGAATTTGTCTCTTTTCTTCCTCTGCTTCATCATGGCTACATCACTTTCAATTGTTTCAGCACTACCAAATATTTTCTCTGATGGTTCTGGTGGAGTATCTAGGAGTATTTTTGCATATGATTCCAAGATGTGAGAGTCCACCTCATATCTCATTTCAGTAATCCATACAGTTCTGGGTCTAACTGCTTCCATCCAAATTTCATCTCTCTTTACTACAAAACATATTTGTTTATCATATTTGTCTACGATGCTTTGGGAAATCCTTTCTCTTCGTTTCATTGTAGTTTGAAAATCCTTAAAGTAATCTTTAACCAACTCATCACTGTTAGCTCCCATACCGATGATTGCCTCCTTTATCTATTTTCCATCAAAAATATCATAGGCAAAATCCTTATGACCTATACCGGGGATCTCCTTTGAAAAGTAAAGCATTAAACATACTAACAGAGTTCCAAATTTCTGAAAAGGATTTTGTAGGTCCACCAGCAGCGGCAATGGGTGAACTCAAATTTTAAATTCTCTGCAAGGCAGGAACTCTATTTCCAATGGTGGGAGCGGCCAGATCAATGCAGCTGGTCCCATAGGTGATAAGGATAAGCCTCGGACATCCCGGAGGCTATTGTTGACTTGCAGTCTGATGGTATTTTGCCAGGGGAGACAACGGGTTCATCTGGGCTTTTGGGGGAAGGGTCCAATGGGGGGCCCATTCCACGTGATGACTCCATTCATAGCGGAAAGGAAAAAAAGAAATGGTCTTCCCTATTTGGAACTAGACCAACTGGTAAATATTCCCTACCTCCTATCAAAAATATCTCTAACCCTTCTGGTGGTAAGTTCGCTATCTCTATTCCTAACCAGGTTCTGGACCATAATATAAACAGTATGTTGAACTCCTTGGTAGGGAAATTTATGGGTTTGCATCCTAATATTGAAGTTGTTAGGGATTTTGTCAAACGAAAATGGGTCCTCAAGGGAAATGTTGAAGTCTCGGCTTTACCTAAAGGCCTTTTGTCTTTTTATTTTTCATGTGAAGAAGATAAGGTTAAGATTCCATGCGGAAGCCCCTAGATGGTAGGAAAGACATTATTGGTCCTTCGAAAATGACATTTGAACCTGAATATGAACGATTCTCTCTTGGTGCAAGTTCCAGTCTGGATAAAGCTTCCAAGATTGCCTCTTGAATATTGGGCAGAAAGTATCTTCTCTGGAATTGCAAGCTTCTTTGGCAAGCTACTCTCTATAGACCCAGTCAGTGCTTCAAAAAGGAGACTAACTCATGCTAGGTTCTATGTAGGAGTAGCCCTTGATGCAAATATGCCGGAACAAATAGACCTAGTTTCAAAGTTGGGAACTTGGAAACAACACATTGAATATGAATCTATCCCTTTTGCCTATTTCCACTGTAAAAAAGTAGGTCACTGGGCAAAATCCTGCCCAAACAAGCTGATGGTAGAACCTAAGCAGCCTAAACCCCAAATTGAAAACCAAAAGCTGCCAGAGAAAATGGTGTGGCAAGTTAAAAACCTAAAGAATAAGGAAGATAAATCAATCACTTTAATCCTTTGGGGGAAAAGAAGGAAGTGACATCAAATTCTATCTCTAGCCCCTCAACCCAGGAAGCAGTGAGAAACGAATCAACCAAAGCCAGCCCCCTGGGTACTACCCAAAAAGAGGAAATGAAAGATCAAACTAAATCTTCAAACGAGTTAGCTGAAGTGGTTGTTGACACTTATGAAGGCAAGGAACTAGAAGCAAAATATTCCCAACATGAGGAAGGGCAGATCCCTAACCCCCAAGAAGAAAGGACTTATTCTTCACTAGCCTCGCCAAGTTTTGAAATTCAAGAAGCCCAAAAATGTGCAATTTTGGGTATGAACCTATCGGACTCAGAACAGAGTACAAAAATAGTGAACAATGTTTCAACTAATTCCAAAACTCCTAACTGGGGTAATGAAGAAGAAATCTCCAAAATCCTCAACAACCTGGAAGAGGCTCCTGTGATAGAAGCTGAATGGAAGCAACCAAAATATAGGAATAAGAAAGGATTTACTCCCGTGACTTCCCTTCTAAGGAAATCTAGCAAAATAGCTCAAGTTGATGTGGGGTACATCTCCTCTTCCCCAAGGTGACCCTCTAACCATAAAGTCAGAGATAAGGAGGCCAACAAGAACATTGCAGATGGAACCCAAAAGACTCTTAAGGAGTTGGGAATCAGTAAGTAATTATGAAGATTATCTCCTGGAATATTAGGGGACTCAACAATCCCCATAAACATGATATCATTAGAAATATGATAAGAGATAGTAATCTTGATATTTTTCTAATTCAAGAAACCAAAATGAGTAGAGAAAAAGTTGAATCTTTGAAGTTCTTTAAAAATGGTAATGTTAGTGGTGGCAGCTCCGAAGGTGCTTCGGGAGGTATTGCTACCATCTGGAACCTCAATACTGTTAAAGGTCATGTTATTATTCAGGACAATAATTTCTCTTGTATCAAATTTGAGCATTTAAAAGATGGTACTTCATGGGTTCTCACTAATATTTATGTTCCAAATACTTTGAAGGCTAGAAACTCTTTTTGGAAAAAAATTAGATAGGCTAGGGACAACTTCAAAAATATTAGTTGGGTGGTTATGGGAGACTTCAATACTCCTTTGAGAGAGGAGGAAAAATTTGGAGGAATTCCTCCTCAACTGGAAAGTAGGATGACCCTCATGGATTTTATTAATTCTCAGGCTCTCAATGACTTGGAAATACAGAGATGCACTTACACTTGGACTAACAAAAGAATTGGCAATGTTCTTATCCAAGTGCGTCTTGAGAGAACCCTCATCTCTGATGACTGGTATAGTCATTACTTCTGTTCTTTGATGGCCCACATTCAGGTTGGATCTGATCATTTCCCTATCACCTTCATTGATGACTCAATCAATAGAAGGAGAATCTTTCCCTTCAGATTTGAAAAAATATGGATCCTCCACCCCGAAATCAAAAGAAATATTAAGAAATGGTGGAGCATTCAAGTTGAGGGAACGACTATGTTTAAAGTTGTCAAAAAGCTCAAAAGTGTGAAGGACAACATAAGACTCTAGAACAAAACCAGCTTTGGGAATATTTTTGAGGCTAAGAGCAAAGTTCAGGAAGACCATAAAAAAATACAGGATCAAATCCAGAAGGATGGTTTCAGTACTGTGTCTATTGCCGATGAAAATGAGACTCTCAAAAAATACCATGATATCATTGCCCAAGAGGAAACGTTCTGGAAGCAGAGATCGAGATGCATTTGGCTTAAGGAAGGAGATAGGAACACAAGATTCTTCCATATGTCAATGATTAAGCATAAAGCAGTTAATAGGGTTAACATGCTAGTGGTGGATAATGGGGAGTTGGTCAAGGAGAATGAAATAAGGAATGAAGCTAAAAGGCATTTCTCGAACCTCCTCAAGAGGGATCACAGCCTGGATACTGAAGCCCAATCCTCCTTTCTTCAGAACATTCCTTGTCTCATTGATGATCAAAAGAATGTCTTTCTCTCTTCCATTCCCTCTAACTTGGAAATCAAAAATGTTGTTTTCTCCTTTGATGGTAACAAAGTGCCTGGCCTAGATGACTTCCCAATGTTCTTTTTCCAAGAATTTTGGGAGATTGTTGGAAAAGATGTATCCAATGGAGTTAAGGAATTTTTTGGGGCTAGAAAACTCTTGAAAGAAATCAATGACACTTTTATTGCTTTCATACCCAAAACTCAAGGTGCTGATTCTTTGGACAAATTTAGACCTATTAGCCTCTGCAATTCTTTTTACAAGATAATTTCCAAGGTTCTTACCTCTAAAATCTTGTCTGTCCTTCCTACCTTAATTAAACACCAGCAAAATGGTTTTGTTCCTGGAAAACAAATTCTTGACTCCATTATTAAAGTCCATGAGAACATTCATTCTCTTGCTAGAGAAAAGAAACAGGGTTTCATCCTAAAGCTTGATCTCTCCAAAGCCTATGACAGGGTTGACTGGTCTTTACTTTAGAAAGTCCTCACTTCTTTTGGTTTTTCCTCCAGATTTGTCAACCTCCTCTCTCAGCTTACCACCTCTGCTACTTTCGATGTTCTTGTCAATGGTTCTCCCTCAACTTTTTTCCAAGCTTCTAGAGGTTTAAGGCAAGGGGATCCTATCTCCCCCATCCTCTTCATCATTATGGCAAAATGCTTTGGAAGGACTATGGAAAAAATGGTGTTGCAAGGCTCCTTTAAGGGCCTCCAACCATCCTCTACTGACCTTATCTATTCCCACCAGCAGTTTGTTGATGATACTATTATTATGGGGGAATCAAGTATTTTAGAAGCTAAAGTCTGGAAGAGCATCCTATGTAAATTTGCCTCTTCTTCTGGTCAGCTTATCAATTGGGCTAAAAGTGAAGTTTTTTTCATTAATACTCCTGAGAGAAGACAACAGAGGATCAACAGAATCCTGGAGTGTAGGATTGCTGATCTTCCTGCTACCTACCTTGGTCTCCCCATGGGAATTGCACCTCCTGATCCCTTCTGGAGTTCTCTTGTGGACAAATTTCATAAAAAACTTGCAGGTTGGAAAGGAGCCCTCTTAAGTCAAGCTGGAAAGCTCCAACTCCTTAAGGCTACTCTTCAAAATATTCTAATTTATGCTCTAAGTCTTTTCAGAATTCCAGTTAAGTATGTTGATGCAATCGAGAAAATTCAAAGAAGATTCCTATGGTCTGGGGTTGAGGATAAGCAAAGAATGTCTTTGGTGGCTTAGGACCAGGTCTGTAGGCTGAAAAGAAAAGGTGGGCTGGGCCTCAGAAGGATTCGTACCCTAAATGAAGCTCTCCTGTCCAAACAAGTCTGGAGAATGTTTCATTCAGACTCTGAATGGTGTAAAATTTGGCAAAGTAAGTACTCTCTTCTGTCCTCCTCTCTCTCCTCTTTTATCCATTCGGACCTTAGTATTAATGGATCCCACATATGGAATCATGCCTCTAAATGTAAAGAAGATATAGCCAAAGGAGTGATCTGGAAACTAGGAAATGGTAGGAAAGTTAAATTCTGGGAGGATCCTTGGCTTTTTGTTAAACCTTTGAATGATATCAATGAATGGGCCCCCTATACTCCCTCTTGTATTAGAACTTTTGGCTCCTTAGTTGCTGAGTACTAGGTTGGTAATGAATGGTAGAACATTGAAAGCATCCACCCTAGCCTTTCTAAGCTCAAGATCCATCTGTTTGCGGTATGGCTGAATAAAGAAGAAGACTCTCTGATTTGGAAACATGATCCTAAAGGTACTTTATCGGTTTCCTCTATGTATTGTGTCCTTTCCCCCCCTGTCAATCAACCCTTACTGGTCTAAAGCCTGGGTTAAGGGTCTCACCCCCAAAATCAATCTTTTCTTCTGGACCAGCCTCTAAAATAAGATTCTGACCCTTGATAAACTCAAAGGCAGAGGATTTGCCCTCCCTAATAGATGTGTTTTGTGCCTTCAAGAGGAAGAGTCTATGGACCACCTTGCTCTCCATTGTTCCTTCTCAGCCTCTGTTTGGGAAAGTTTTCTCAAGAGTTTTAGTATGGCCTGGGTGTTTCTGAATAACATCAGTGACCTGTTCTCCTCCTGGAATATTAAATGGACTAACTCTTTTTTGAGATGTTTGTGGCAGCTCTCTCTTCCTCACATCTTGTGGGGACTATGGAAAGAAAGAAATAACTGAATCTTCAGGGATGTCTCCCTTAATCAGGATATTGTGTTCCAAAAAATTCAATGGTCGATTCAGGAAAATATAAGGATCATTGAGGGTCCTTGTTACTCGAACAACTCACTGGAATCAAACATCTTGAGGGTATGGAATATGAAGATTACTGATGGTCCTAACAACCACAATAAAAGGCTTGAAGCTAAATGGCAAACCCCTCCTCAAGGTTGGTTCAAAGTTAATTTTGACGGTGCTGCCAAAGGTAACCCTAGTCCTTCAGGTTGTGGAGCTATACTGAGAGATGATAGAGGAATTTGCAAGGAAATGGTTGATATCCCTATTGGAACCCAAACCAACCATAAAGCTGAAGCAATGGCAGCTCTTCAAGGAATTCTTCTAGCTAAAAAGTGGAATTTCCCCTATCTATGGATTGAAGGAGATTTAAATAATATTATAAAGTGTCTTAAGGGGACTTCAAAACCTTCATGGTCGATTCACAACATAATCACCTCTGCTATTGATCTTATTAGCACCTTTAAAAATTGCCATATATCCCACATCTACCGGGAGGCCAACAGCTCTGCTGACTGGGCTGCCAATGCGGCAGTTAAAAGTGAGGAAATTACCACGTGAGTGGGTCAACATGGACTCCCAGAAGATGTCAGACAAATAATTAGTAATGAGAGATATAGAAGCACTCCAAAGATTCTTGATGGACAGGATAATTATGAAAAGTACTAATGTGAGTACTTCGAGTTACTATAATAATGAGAATATCACTCATTCTAACATCAATGCCATTAACTCTCATGCTTTCTGGGTAACTATTATAGTTCTGAAAAGCTCTTTGGTTTATCTGCTCTGCAAGCTTCAAAATTTGACCGTGGGCAGCGACAACATGGGTGGAAATAGGAGGAGATATGAACCAAGTAGTTGTAAAGAATGGAAACAGAAGGAAGAGGTTTGGGGTATACTATAGCAGGGTGGTCTCTTGAACTTCATGGAGAGACTCCATGGTCGAGATAGTATGGTTAACAGTCTTTTCTGCAAGAACTGGAAGAAGGGCATGTTAAAAATGGGCGATCAAATGGTTGAAATTGATGAAGACTTAATTGCTCAAGCTACGGGCCTCACAAGGGAAGGCTGAAACTTCTACAAAGATAGGAAGGTTAGCACGGAAGCTATTGAAAGGTACCTAGAAACAGAGAAAGAGAAAAAATGACTAGTAAAGTTGAGCAAAACCTACTACCCACCCAGGGATTTTGCTAAAACCTGGAGGGAAATCCTCTTTGTTTTAATGCGTTATATCACTTTAGATGGTAGGTTTACGAAAGTTTATGGTTATCACTTTGTTCTGTTAAACCACTTTAGGCATAATGATAAGGTTAATTTCCCTTATTTCCTACTTTGCTCGATGAATGCATCCCTCAAGGCCTATAAGGAGAATCCTTTGGGTGATTCTGCTATGCACCAAGGCCTAATGGTCCTAATTTATGACCATTTAAAAGCCAACCAAATAGCTCAGATGCAACCCTCTGTGGACTCTAAGGAAGAGATGTTTGATTCTGCCTTTTCTAAGGAGGAGGAATCCGACAATGACTCTTCAACTGACATAGAGGATAACATTGATGTCTCAGAGTATGAAAGTGGGAAGAAGAGGAAATATAGTAAAACAAGACCCTCTTCCTCTAAGGGCAAAAAGCCAAAAAGTAGACCCCTGATCAGCATCTCTTTGGAAGAGGAGTACTCGGATGACTCTGAAAAGTTGAACCCTAAAGGGTTTTCAAAGAAGAAAACAAAAGACCATACCCAGACCAGGAAAAAGCACAAGAAGAAAGAGGGGATTGGCAAGGACCCGACAACCGACAAGCAAGCTAAGGCCCTAGAAGTTGATCGGAGTCTAGAAAAGGAGACCATGGAAGAGACTCTTAGGGCATCTGATATAATTTTTGCCCTCCACATCCCTAAAGAGGAACAAGTTACCCCTAGAAAAGCTGAGGATGAAAACAAAAAATTCTGCAACAGAGTCTTGATCCTGGAAACCATTAATACTGGGGAAGGGAACATTATGGCCGACTATATTAAGGACCTGAGAAACACCATTGCCAAAGTTGAAGACATCAGAGATGCTTTTAACCTCAGGTTTGAGAAGATTGAGAAGGATTTGCTGGAAAGGAAGAGCCTTGCTGACACTAGCGATAAAACCCTCTCAGATACCGTTACCAAAATTGGTAAAATTGAGGAGTGCCTAAAGAACATTGCTGGACAGAGCCTAAGTATCCTGAAGATCTCAGCTAACAACACCCACACCCTCATCAACAAACTGGATGAAGAAAGGAAATCCAGAACATAGACCTGGAAGCTGAAGGAATAGGGGAAGCTCAAGGTCCCAGAACCCGCACTAGAGGCAAGAGGAAGGAAAAGAAACCGAACAAGGATCTGGAAGACCTAAAAGTTGTTGGGGCCACCTATGACGAGCTGGTGATTAATGCAGAGGATTTGCTGAAGAAAATTACTATGTAGTGCCTTCTCTGTTTCTTTGTTATTTTTTGTTGTTAAGCTGTTCTTTCTGTCTGCTGGTCTTTTGGCCAGTCTTTTTGTATGCAGACTTTAAAGCACTGTTCTTCTTAGTGATTTTTCTCTATCTATGTTGTAAAGGTTTCGGGTCCTGAAAACCTATTTTTTAATTAATTAGAACAGAGTTCCAAATTTGAATGTTTCTTTCTTGTCACCTTTTATCTTATCCAAATTTTCTAGAATTTCATCTTTCAACCATTCACAAATGTCAATCTTTGCATTGTTTACAATCATCTCATGTGCACTATGAATGCATGAACTTGACACAAAATTCAACCTATTTGTGTGACCAACTTTATATCCAATTATCATGCTAGCAAATTTAACATTTTTATCCTTTATGTCATTAACCCTAAGTGAGCGGTTGTCATATGTAGCTCTGGTTAAGCTCATAACTTCCTTGTTATTGATTTTCTTCTTCTTGTCAGGTCAAGAACCGATGGAGGGTAAACCAAGAACAACTTTAATAGATTCCTTGGTAATCTTGAATACTGAGTCCAACCACATAAATTCTCCGTGAACCCTGACAAGGACATAGCAGACGGCTTCATCTGATAATTCTGGCATATGGAAGATGTCTATGAAACCTAAATCATCAACTACCTTATGTTTCGATTTCACTATCCCATCCTTGTTAGTAATTACATTCATGTACATGTTCATCAAATCTTCAGATCCTAAACTTTCTATGTATGTATGCCCTAGGGTCTTCAGTGAACGCAACTCCCTTTCGGATTTTAGAAAATGCACCAATAGAATCATCCTGTTTTGCTATCTTAGGAATGATCTTGAAAATGAGTCTAGGTCATTTAATATTTTCCACAATGGTAGGGTTTGCTGCAAATTCGGGAACATAATCTGAAGATGCCATTGCGAAAGATAAATACCTTTTAACTGTGAAATCCTTGAATGCTATGAAAAGACCTTTGTTGCTTCGCCTTTAGAATGCCTTTGCTCAATTTCACTCTCTTTGAATGCTTGGATGCTTGGTGAATTGAAATGAGAGGTTACAATCCCTTCATAACCAAAATTGACTTACAACTGCAATAAATGCTTCACCGGTGAAGGAAAAACTCCACATATTTGCCGGTAAAGAATAAATATAACTTCTTACCATCAACTGAGGGTAAATGCATGATTTTTTCTTTGTTGCCTTACCCCTAAGGATTATTCCTTAGTTGGATGAAGAACCTCCTGTCGGTGCATGACTACCCTATTTTGTCGGTGCAGAGATAGATTCATATCCCCTCTGATCTCTCTTTCTAATCCATTGTTTTGAAAATTCTTGCTTAATTTCAGTCACCTTCTCTTTTCCTTTGTTATTGGATCCTTTATTGTTCGCCGGTGAATTCTTGCTTCTACAAAATTTTGCAATATCCCCAATCTTGTTACATGCATAGCAAGTTACATTGTTTCTCTTAATAACCTTTCCATAACCTTGATTGGTTTGAGTTCTACATTGATTAGATAAATGTCCAAATCTACCACAAACATAGCATTTCACATTCATTCTGCAATTTTTTGAGTTATGGCCATTTTTATTGCATTCAAAACATTGACTAGTGGGTGAGTTTGTATTATGATTATTTCTAAATCTGCACTGATTTGCTCTATGATCTAAGCATTAGGTTGTCATACTGGTTTGCTGTGCTCATGATTATTTGCAGTCCCTGAACTTTCTCCATGCTCAAATCCGAGTCCAATTGTTTGTCGATCAGGTTTCTGACTTTTTAGCATATCATCAAGATTATTTGAGCTTTTCTTGAATTTGTCTTTGTATTCATTTGCAGTGACCAACTCACTTTCCAAAGTGCTAACTTGTCTCAAAAGTTCCTCTTTGTCATGTTGCATGTGAATCAAATCAGTTTTAAGCATATCATTTTCATAGCTAAGCCTTTGAGATTCATCTGATCTTTCATTTAGTCTTCTGGCCAAATCTTCTTCATTCCACTTTCTATCTTCAATATCTTTGCAGTCTCATGGTTAAATCTTGCATCTCATTCTTCATGTTACTGTTCTCTTATCTTAATTTGTCTCCAATATCTCTAAGAGTTTCTTTTTCTTCATCATCTTGATTTTGCAATTGCGCATGTAATTCTTTTATCTTATTCTTTGCTATAACCAGGTTATCTTGAAGTGCTTTGATAAATTCCCGAGTAGTTCTAAGTTCATCTTCCAGTTTGATATTCTTCAATTTTTCTGCATCAAAATCTTCAAGAGCTCCTTCCAACTATTGTCTCAAGCTTTCCATTGGTACCGGTTTCAAAATCTTCCTCAAGTTGTTAGGCTTCTGCAAATAGAGGACTAGGCTTTGATACCAATTGTTAGATACTTGATTAGTCCCAAAGACACTGGGAGGGGGGGTGAATCAGTGTCTAACCGGTAAATGAAATATTTAAACTTGTTTGCAACTTTACAACCCAAATTAATGTATCGATAAACAAGCAATAAAGCAATAAAGAGAAATAACAGTATAACCATCAATGCACACCATAACATAGATATTTTTGGCAAGGAAACCTGGTAGGGGAAAAACCTCTGTGGGATTTGTGACCCACAATATTTACTCACTAGCCAATATGAATAAATATTACTGATACAATAGGGGCCTGCACATGCAAGAAGGCCAACAACCTAGATCTCACTGCTCAATCACAAAAAGGAGTCACAATGACTACAAAATTGGATGATTAAATCCAATGACAATGAACTGCTAAAAATAGCATCTGCAATGTTGGATTCAGTACTGGTTTAAGCTCTGTCAAATACATCTACCATAAACCTTTCTTTGCTCTGCTCTACTCTTATTCACTCATCAAAATTATTACATGAAAATGCATATACAGATATTCGCTCTCATTTACCGCTTGCATTAATTACCTATACATATTTCGCATACCATTTTACAATTTTTCTCACTTACAATATGACCTATAAGATCTCATACATATATGAGTCTTTACAATATATCATGTCGGCTATACAATATAATTGCAATAAAAACCAATATAATTTCCATGTCGATTGGGGTGCCGGTAAGATCTTTTATCGGTGTAGACTGGGTGTCGGTGAGAATAATCTTGTTGTGCCTGCCGATGCCAATAGATGATGTTTGTTGCCGGTGGAAGCTGTGAACAATGTTACCAGTTGGTTTCCATCAATGACAACATCAACTATTCTCATTTGAGTGTATAATGCAAAGAGTTACTCCTAACAACTTATTTTGCTTTTTCATCAAGGCATTTTGTAAATCCCTTAATCAGTAGGAATTAGTTCTTAACAAGACTTATTGTAAAATATTTAACAGGCTTGGCTCCTAATAGGGAAAACTTCAGAAGAGTTCTGATAGCTATCTTTATGAGTCTCATCTCACCGTGGTTTTTACCTATTTGGGTTTTCCACGTATAAACATTTGTGTCAAGTGGTGAATGTTTTTGTGGTTATGATCTTATTTGTTGATTTGATTAACTTCTAATAAGGCATGATAACTGGAAGCATTGAGAGATTGAATATGTTGAGATATGATTAAGCATTTTGATGTTTACAAGATTGAAGTTGTTTACTATTAAGTTGTTATAATAGTTAACCGGTTGATGTTGATTATTCTTATGAGTATTGATCTTTATAGTGAAAGTTTACTTTGTGAGTTTGAATTTGAGATTGGGAAGTTTGTATCAGTTTTTCAGTTTACTGATTTACCCCCACCCCTCTCAATAATCTACTAGATACTAAATCTTTCATCATACCATCAATTGGTATCAAAATATCTCAGGTCCTCTTTAACCTAAAAGCCTAACAACTTGAGGAAAAGATCTTGTAGATCATGATGAAGAAAGAAGGTATGAAGTTCAACAAAGATAACTATAGGATATGGAGCGATAGAATGAAGATTTACATTAAGAGTTTGGGAAGTCAGTATTAGGATCATGTAGAAACTAAGTATATTGCACCTACTAGAACTTTGACTGATGATCAGAAGAAAGAATAACAAGAAAATCATCAAGCATTGGAGGCTATTATCAGTTCCCTGTCTGATGCCGAATATGTAGATGTTCATGGTCTTGAAACTGCATATGGAAAAAACTTGAAGAGATTTATAACAGTGATGAACATGTTAAGATTGCTAAAGAGGAGAGCCTAAGAGGAAAGTTTGATGACATGAGAATGTCCGAAGGTGAGAATATCGAGCAGTGTGGTCAAAGGATAACAGAGATAGTTGGTGAAATAAAGAGTGCAGGAGAGAAAGTGGAAGATGCCACTGTGATTAATTGATGTATGATAGATTATTAATTGTAGAAATAGGGTTGTATGTGGTTTTATATTTTTGGTTTTACAATAGTTTATCATTCCATTTTTACCGTATACAATAACATTATCAATTGGAAAAAATTTTGGACATGATAATCTTATCACAACTACTCCAACTTAATGTTTAATTCTTCAACTTCTCCAATTTAAATTATTATCCAAGCTATAAATAAAAGCATAAACCGCTGCCAACTTTTAAATCTTTAGGTTAAAAAATTTCAACACTATCATGCTTGTCTAAGAGGATAATCTAAATTCATATTTATACGTAGGAGATGAATATCATTGCAAAGAAAATGTGAAAAGTATTTATTTTACTTGCATCACATTTTGGAGATATAAGTTGGATAAGGTTCTTCCTTATAAAGCATTCTATGATATTTTCCTATTCATAGCATTTTATCCATGTTTAGATGTTTATGCAATGTAGCATCTTGAGCTAGAATGTGTTCAATATTAAACATTTTTTTCATGTGAATCCTAGCGAGTCATATCATAGCATCAACTTAAGAAAATTGAGAAAGCATATTTTTAAGAATTTAATCTACATATAGATATTTATGAAATGTTAAAGCATCTTAAACCATAATCATATCTTATGTTGTCAATAACAAGCACATTTTTCTTGTTATTTGTGTGAATCTTAGCAAGTGATACAATATCATAAATCTAGGAAAAGAGAGAATTTCTTATGATAATTGAAATAGTTTTTCAAGAGGAAGATCATTGTGCTTGTATATATGTTTGATAAGGATAACTTAATGTTGATGAAAATAGAAGTTTGAGATGTTTACAAGAAGTAACCATCATAAGAATTCATATCAATATCAAGGGAGATAAGACCATGTATAATTGACCTTGAGAATTTATTTTTTATTATTTTCTTGTTGTAAAATTAAGCAAATAGAAATAAAATTGAGAGGCTTTACTGTTTTCACCTAGGATTTTACTTGAGTTGGTCTTGTCAATTCTGGAAAAATAATTTTGATATATTTTTTTTAGAGTGGTGATAAGGGTTAAAATAATTATTGAGGGATTTTTAACCTTTAAAATCATATTCGATATTTTTTCATGGAAATACTATTGGAGTAGCCAAGATCAACTTGCAAAAACTAACATTCCACGAAAATAAGAATTGGAGGCTATTATTAGTTCCCTGTCTGATGCCAAATATGTAGATGTTCATGGTCTTGAAACTACATATGAAGTATGGAAAAAACTTGAAGAGATTTATAATGGTGATGAACATGTTAAGATTTCTAACGAGGAGAGCCTAAGAGGAAAGTTTGATGACATGAGAATGTCTGAAGGTGAGAATATCTAGTAGTGTGGTCAAAGGATAAAAGAGATAGTTGGTGAAATAAAGAGTGCAGGAGGGAAAGTGGAAGATGCCACAGTGATCAATTTGGTATTGAGAACCCTGCTACTGGTGTATGCAATCCAAGTTGCAGCTATTCAGGAGCTGAAGTCCATTGACAAAACTAAGGTAACTCTTGACTCTATCATTGGCAAACTTACTGCTTTTGAATTAAATGGCTATGATGGTAGTCTACATAAATTAGAATCTGCATTCAAAGCTTCTATCTCTAACCCATCTATGAGAAAAAGTAGAGATACTTGCCATGGTTATGAATCTAGATCCAACAAAGATGTTGATGATGAAGACAACTTAGTGGAACTTGAAGCATTGTTGGCAAAATGACTGCCTAGAGGTACTGGGAAATATAGAGTTAAACTACCTTTAAAATGTTTTGCATGCAACAAGATTGGTTATATAGAAGCTAACTGTCCTAATGGTGAAAATGAATACAAGAGAGACAAATTCAAGAAGTATAAGGGCAAAGGCAAGAGAGATTGTCTTATTTCTATTGACAGTGGTATTACTAATGAAAAATTTGATGATGATGCTAGTGAAGACATTGTGTTTTAGCTATTAAGGAAGAGATATTAGATCAAAAGGCACTAGTGTCTAGGATGGATAACTCTGATGATTGGATCATTAATAGTGGTTGTTCACATCACATGACCGGTGATCAAAGCAAATTTTTTTCCTTGAAGGAATTTAATGGCGGTGTTGTCAAATTTGGCAATGACTCACCCTGTATGGTTAAAGGTAAGGGAGTTATTTCCCTTAATGGGAAGAGTAGTGCTGACGGGGTTGAAGGCCTAAAGCATAATCTTCTGAGTGTGACACAACTTAATGACAAAGGATACCCACTGGAGTTTAGAAATGGTATGTGCAAAATCTTTGACAGCAAAGGTGAATTGATTGCAACCGGGAAACAAACCAGAGGTAATCTATTTCATCTTAATCCTAAAGTTAGCAATTGTTTGATTGCAAAGATAGATGATAGATGATAGATCATATAAACTTTGATAACATTGTCAAAGTGAGCAAGTCCAAGATAGTAAGAGGTTTGCCTCAGCTAGACAAACCAGTTAATGCTCTTTGTAAAGAATGTCAGTTAGGAAAGATGACTTCTTCAACTTTCAAGAGAAAGTCCTTCTCAGTAGAGCACTTGTTAGATTTGGTTCATACAGATCTGTGGACCAATAAGAACAAGAAGCATTCAAGGTGATAGATATTTCATGATCTTCACTGATGATTTTTCAAGGATGATATGGGTCACATTCTTGAAGGATAAGAATGAAGCTTTTGATAAGTTCAAGGCATTTAGGGCCTTAGTTGAGAAAGAGAGTGGCAAAAAGATAAAATGTCTGAGAATAGATCAAGGCGGTTAATTTACTTCTGAGGAATTCACTAAGTACTGTGATGAGAATGGTATCAAGCGGTAGCTTTCTGCACTAAGGAAACCACAACAGAATGGTATAGCAGAGAGGAACAACCGGTCAATGGTTGAAGCTGCTAGGACAATGTTGATACAAGGAAATGTAGCGAAAACATTTTGGAAAGAAGCTGTAAGTACATCTGTCTACACAATGAACCAAGTTCTGATGAAAAGAGGTAAGGACAAGACCTCTTATGAATATTGGTATGGGAGATCACTCGATGTTAGTTATTTTAAAATATTTGGTAGCAAATGTTTTATTAAAAGAGGTGATTACATAAGCAAGTTTGAAGCTGAGTGATGAAGGCATATTTGTTGGCTATTCCACCAAGAGTAAGGCCTATAAATGCTTCAACAACCAGACACAGAGAATTGTTGAAAGTGTTGATGTTCATGTAGATGAATGTCCTAAAGTCTTAGAAAGAACCAGTTCAGAGAAAAAGGATGAAGATCCTTGAATTTTTCTTTTGGAACCTAAAACTATTAAATCAGAAACCAGTAAAGCAAATCCTGATATACTTGTTCAACCAAAACAAATAAATTAAGAAGAAGATGATAATGAAGAAGTTGAACCTGAAGAGAATGATCATGTTATTCCTAGGTATGTAAGACTGAACCACAATCCTGAGCAGATTATTAGGGATAAGGATGCTGGAGTACTAACTAGAAGGAAAACAAGAGAGAACTCTTGCATGATCTCCACCATTGAACCTATAAGTTCTAAGGACACATTTGGTGATGATTATTGGGTTAAAGCTATGGAGGAGGAATTGGATCAAATTGAGAAGAACAACACCTGGACCCTGGTACCGTGACCGGTAAACAAGAATGTTATAGGTACTAAATGGGTATTTAGAAACAAGTTAAATGAAGATGGTGTTGTAGTTTGCAACAAGGCAAGATTAGTCTGCAAGGGTTATGCTCAAGAAGAAGGAGAAGATTATGACGAAACTTTTGCACCAGTAGCAAGACTGGAAGGTGTCAGAACTTTAATTGCATTTGCAGCCCATAAGAAGTTCAAGGTATACCAGATGGATGTTAAGTCTGCATTTTTGAATGGGATATTGGAAGAAGAGGTATACATAGAGCAGCTTGATGGTTATGCATTGACATATGAGAAAGACATGCTACGTAGATTGCATAAAACTTTGTATGGATTAAAGCAAGAACCCAGAGCATGGTATGAATGGCTTCATACACATCTAATGAAGATAGGCTTTGCAAGAACCAGTGATGATAGTGATATTTATCTCAAGTCTGAAGGAGATGAAATACTGGTTAGTGAAGTATTTGTTGATGATATTATTTTTGGAGGTAATGATGTCATGAACAATAGTTTTGCAGATGAAATGAAAAATGAGTTTGAAATGTCTTTAGTAGGGTAAATAAAAAATTTCATAGGCTTACGAATACAACAAATGAAGAATGGTATTTTCATTACTCAATCTAAGTATGTGAAAGAGGTTTTGAAGACTTTTGGCATGAGTGACTGTAAACCAGTTGGAACACCAATGGTTACAGGCTGTAAGTTGTCCAAGGAGGATGCATCTAAGTCTGTTGATGAAAAGGAATACAGGTCAATGATTGGAAAATTACACTAGGTTGTTCACAATGGACCAAATATTGCCCATGCGGTTGGTATAGTTGCTAGATTTCAGAAGAATCCAAAGGAAGCACACCTAATAGAAACAAAGAGAATTTTTAGATATCTGAAAGGTACTGTTGACTATGGATTATAATATCTATATGGAGGAAACTTTGATTTGAAGGCATACATTGATGTTGATTGGGTAGGAAATATTGATGACCGGAAAAGTACTATCGGTGGAGCATTCTTTCTAGGAGGAAGGCTAGTTTCATGGAGTAGTAAGAAGCAGAGTTGTACTTCATAATCTACTATTGAAGCTGAGTATGTTGCAGCTTATATGAATTGCACACAAGCTATTTGGATGACACACATTTTGGAAGGTTTTAAGATGAAGATCTCAGAACCTATCAAGATTTTATGTGATAATAGAAGTGCCATTAATATTTCTAAGAATCATGTTTTGCACGCTCACACCAAGCACATTGAATTGAAGTATCACTTCTTGAGGGAAAATGTTCAAAGTAAAGATGTTATCTTAGAGCATGTTTCTACCTAGAAGCAGCTTGTAGCTATCTTTACCACACCTCTGCCTAAGACCACTTTTGAGTATCTTAGAAGTCATTTGGGGGTTGTCCCTCTTCACGAAGTTAGTTGAGCATGATGTTGATTGCATCAGTCCCTGAATTTCTTGTAAAATGTTACATGGATTGATGAAGAAGTGGATGTATTCCACAGGGGGAGTATCGAGTTGCAGTATGTTGTTGATGCACAATGAAAATCTGACATTACAAGTTTTACTTTCAATCTGGTATTGTTGTCAAATGGGGAGACAAATTATGTGATTGAGGAGAAGAATTATGTGACTGGCAAAGGAAAACCAACGACGGGCTAAAGACAGTCAGAGCATGGTGAATACTTGGTAATGTAAACTTGGATTCCTATTCACCAATCACAACAACTATCAGAGGCGTTGATATTCGTATTGCCATCAATGCCAAAGGCGGAGATTGTTGGCATTTCTATGAAGATTGCATTAATACTATGTTATGTTGTCATTGATATCAATTGAACCATTAATGGTATTTATGATATTGTTGATATTGTTGTTATTGATATTGGCTTGTAACCGGCAGGAAGAGCTTTGTGGAAGATGTTGTAAATCGGTATGTTAAGTTTGTGAGTTGAACCGAAAAACTGATGTATAAGGTTAAACCCTTTCTATGCAATGTAACTAGTAAACCCTACCAGTTGTTTTTTTGCTAAACCCTAACTGATCAAGTTTGTTGGTTTAAGATATAATGATGAGTGGTAATGATGGTGACACGTATGATCATTGTATGAAGATTAGTTCAAATTGTTTTGGTGTGTTTGTTCGTTTGTTTGATTGTCTAGGGAATGAGCAAAGTGGATTGCATCTAATGCATAGAGCATGATGAATTGCAAAGTCCGATGAAGTGGTGATCATGGAGTGGTTGGAATTTTCTTGAAGAATGTGAAGAGATTGATATGATTTCTAACGGTCAAGATTGAACCGACTTGTTTGTAATCTCTATGAGAGAATTAGGTTTTTTTTTTTGTTACCAACCTAATTGATTTGTATTTAAGGTCGATGAAGTTGTTTGTAAAGTGTTGGCTGAAACCAGTTGAGTGTATGGTTTCCTAACTAGAGAATGGATCTGCAATTTGAGTAAAAGCATATTGAAGCTTAAAAGGATCTGATCAAGCAAATGTAGTGTTATTTAGATAAATAAAAAAACCTGTTGTTTTCTAACAATTACAACAAAATTGAAATACCCTAACTGGGTAAGCTCTAACAAGCTTGGTTACTTCTTAAATCCTCTAACAAGGTGGTCCATTAGCTTGGATTCTCAAACCATCTACCGAGGTTACTCCTAACAGGGTATTTTTCTTTTTCATCAAGGCATTTTGTAAATCCCCTAACCGGGTGATTCCTAACAAAACCAGTTCTTAACAGGACTTATTGTAAAAGCTTTAACAGGCTTGGCTCCTAACAGGGAAAACTTCAGAAGAGTTTAGATAGCTATCCTTGTGAGTCTCATCTCACTATGGTTTTTACCTATTTGGGTTTTCCACATAAAAACATTTGTGTCAAGTGGTGAATGTTTTTGTGGTTATGATCTTATTTGTTGATTTGATTAACTTTTGATAAGGCATGATAACTGGAAGCAATGAGAGATTGAATATGTTGAGATATGATTAAGAATTTTGATGTTTACAAGATTGAAGTTGTTTACTATTAAGTTGTTATAACAGTTAACCAGTTGATGTTGAGTATTCTTATGAGTATTGATCTTGACAGTGAAAGTTTACTTTGTGAGTTTGAATTTGAGATTGGGAAGTTTGTATCAGTTTACTAATTCACCCCCCCCTCTCAGTAATCTACCAGATACTTATTCTTTCATCATACCATCAATATATATATATATATATATATATATATATATATATATATATATATATATATATTATAAAAATAAACGTACTCTGAATGATTAAAGAAAAAAAGAGAATAAATTATAATATTTTACTCATTATACTTTACTACATTTTAATATTCAGTCTTTTATTCTGAAAGTTATTTTAAAAATGCAATAAGAGAATAGTTTTTTTTTTAAAGATCTCATAAAATGAGATTTGGTAATTTCAATATTATTTTTATTTATTTTAACCCATTTTCTCTTGAAAATAAGAGCTAGGGTTTTCAATTTGGGGACTCTCTTTCTTTTCACATGTTTTGGGAGATTCTTGGTGTTTTTGGAGGAGGATTACTGGAGAATTTGAAGAGATTGAAGAGTTGTTGGAATTTTGTTGTGGGTGGATTGTTGTTGCCCAACTTCTCTTCTCACCATTGCCTCCAATAATATGTAGGGTTTTTTTTCCTCTCGTTTTTTTTTTTTTTTTCTTATGAGCTGGAAATGAAATTAAGAGAGGAAAATCTCTGTTCTCTTTCTTAGATGTCCAAATTTAGTTGCAATCAATGGGTTTTAAAATTTTATTTTGTATCCATAGGATTTTGTTGCAAGAATTGTTGGTGTTGTTTTCAAATTGCTGGGTAATACTTCCATTTTAAATTCTCAGTTTGGAAGAAAGATTTGCTTGTTGGAATGGAAAGAATTCAACAAAAACCCTTGATTTCAAAATTAGAATGGATCGACCTGCTAATGGGCTTCTGAGAGCTAATCCTCAGAGGAAGGGTCAATCAAGACAAGAATGGGCCCCACCAGATAAAGGTTGGACTAAGGTTAACTTTTATGGCGCTTCGAGGGGAAATCTAGGGGTCTCTAGAGTTGGGGTGATAGCCCCGGATGATTGTGGCAATATTCTAGCCATAGGAGCTAAAAGATTGGTGGATGGATCGAACAACGCTGCTAAGTGCCAAGCGACATTACAAGCCATTCTCATGGCTAAGAACTTGGGAGTGAAGAAACTCCATTTGGAGGGAGACTCTCATATTGTAGTGAATGGGATTACTAGAGGTCGATTGGAGGCGTGGCACTTAGACAAATAGGTTTGAAGAATGAAACTTCTTTTGTGTGGGTTTGAAGATTTTAAGGTGACCCATGTTCTCATGGAAGCAAATGTGGAAGCTGACAAGCTTTCAAATGTGGGAGCGAATGGCTCTTTGGAAAATAACTTTAGATTGTTCGAGGACTTTTGAAATGGTAGTTCTCATGATTTTGGTTGCATTGCTTAGTCTTAGGAAAGTGAACCCGAGTTTGTTTTTGAAATGACTGTTTGTGTCCCTGGACTTGTGGGAAGTTATGGTCCTCATGGATTGTGATCTACAATGATGCTGCAAGTGGCCTAGCGGTGATGGGTGATGATGGAGGCAATCAGTGTGAAGGCTTGGTGATGATGCATGGTTTTTTTGTGATTCGTGTGGAGCAATCATGTCATGTGATGGTGGTGGCTTTTTAAGGCCTTGATTTTGGCTCCCTAGCATTTTGCAGTGGCTAGTTTTTGGTGGTGGTTGTGTGTGCAAGTTTTGGTGCAGAGGTGAGTCAGGATGGAGGCAAATTTTTCCTTGACGATGGACGAGCAAATGCCTGCTTTTCGCGGCCTGATCTCAAGCAACAAGTTGATGAACATCTTCAGGGTGGATGGAGAGGAATTTTGGAGGGTAGTGAGGTTGATGTTAGGGGAGAAATTTCTAGTGTCTGACTGTCGGCCTAGAACTAACCTTGATATCTCATTGTTGTCCGTTGCCCTGGCCTTGCTGGCGGGAAAGTCAGAGGAGGAAGTGCAGCGGGTTGCATCTTTGGTGCTAAGACCCAAATGGGCGGGTGGTTTGAAGGAAGTGGTGGCTTGAGCTATTGTTGGTGAAGGGCTGAAGTCGATGGAAGGACCGTGGCGGAGGATTGGCGTTGAAGTGGGGGAGATGCAGCCCTTTGTAATTTGGTCAGCTTCTTGACCGGTTGATTTGCAAGTGGAGAATGTAAGGAAGGGATGGAGAGAGATTGTGCAGTATGTGCATGAGTTGGGGCCGACTGAGTGAGTGAAGATTCATAGGAAGGTGACCCCAATTCGGTCTGAGGCTCCTCTAGATGAGGATGGGAGGCCTATGGTACACCATTAGATTCCACGGAAGCAGGCGAAGGTGGTGGAGCGCGGTTCACTATGTGGTGGCAAGTCGAGAATAGTGCCAGGTGGAGGGAGTGAGATGCAAGATGCAGAGCCCAACTGGGGTATTCCTAACTTCTCAAGGAAGGAGGCCTTGAGATGGTTTTGGTAGATAGGTCCTCGGGGCCAATTGGGTTCTTTTTTGTAAGATGTGTGTATGTATGTTGGTTTTTTGTAGTTGATGGCCCTATAGGTCTGGTGTCTTTTTCGGGTTCCTTTGTTGTAATAGGGGCGAGACCCCATGTTGTGGCAGACTGTTTATCTTCCTTTTGGATGTAAATCTTTCCTATTTTAAGCAATATTTTATCATGGTTATCGATCAAAAAAAAAAAAAGAATGGATCAAAAACCTCTACTGCTCCTCCCAGCTAAGAAAATTTAAAAAATGGGACTCTATTTCTCCATTTTTGGTTGTTGTTGAAACCCCATTTCTTTTCCCAAGTCTACTGTTATTTGGGCTTTGAGATTGTATGACATAAAATAGATTTTTAATAAAAAATTTGAATTAAAAAAAAATTGAATTAAGAAGAATTTAAATTAAAAAAAAGAGGGCTTTAATGGGGGGCAGCGGTTGTTGTCCACCCCAATATCGTGGGCTGGGATATGGTGGGGTGCAACAACACCCACCGTATCGTGGGGGGTGTTGTGAGCACCTCCCCCATTATGGGGGTTGTAAAAAAAAAGAGAGAATGTTTAATTTTTTATTTTTATTTTTATATTATTAAAAAAGTATTTTATTTCAATTAAAATGTATTTTATATTATGTCATTTAAAATGTGTTTTATCTTATTTAAATTTTTTTTTTTAACAACAAAAAATATAGTAAAATATATATATATATATATATATATATATATATATATATATATATATATATATATATATATGATAAGTTTTTAAGATAAATATATTATATATATAATAATAACAAAAAATATATAAATATAATTGATAAATATTAAGTTAATGGTTTTAATTAAACAAAATATTTGAATAATAAAATAATAATAATATAAGGCCAATAAGCCGAAAGATATTTGATTGACATTAATAATAGTATTATTGTAATACGACGTTAATTTGGTGGCCTCATTGTTATTGTTGTTGTTATGTATTTTGACAGTATTAAATGGTAATGGATAGATATACAACCTTATATATATGTACGTGAGTATACCCTCAAACTTTTGTGTTCATGGATTACCGTTAAGTCAACCCTTCCCAATTAAGAGTTTTTTAGTTATGTTTGTGTCCGGAGGCCATTTGTGTCAATAATTTAAAACCAATGGTTAATGTGAGTTTGCTTTATTTTCTTCCGTATCATGAGATTTACTTGCTTTTTTGACATGCCCTCGTGATGATTTTGCCATGAGGAGGAAATAACCATACTGATGATTTTGAGATAGCGAGTGTGAAGACCTCGCGATGTTGATATGTATTAGTGCAGTGGTATCATGTGTTAGTTATATTGCTTAGTTAAGAGGCTCGTTCTTCCACATGTGTTGTTGGTCAATGTTTTGGTTATGTTTATGTTATGGTTTGGCATTGTTGGTGTTGTGTCCGATTTTTACTTGTGTAAGAGCCTCTTGTTTTATTGTTTCGAATCCATGTAGAGGGAGTGGGATTCTTTATGACACCCAGGGGTCATGAGAGATAGACTTTCATGAGGTTCCTTGTAAGGATGCGTGAAGTATAGACCTTTTAGGCATAAGGGAGTTTACCATATTTTAATCAAGTGATATTTATTAATGAATGGGTATGGGTAGTTAGATAATTTAAAAAGATAATAACTTTTCAGTGCCTCATGACTCAGTCCTAGAGAGGATGTTTTAGGCTGAGCATGGGAAGACCGTGGAGATGGTAAGCTAATCTCCCTTGGTTTCTCTCTCAAGGTCGAGATGGCTCCGCATGCCATAGGCTAGTGCCTTGTTATTGGTTGGCGTGTGATGGCACTCCCTCATACATGTGAATCCTTTGCTTACTTCACATTCTTGTTATGATGTTTTATCGGCCTCTAGAAACCTCTTGTTCTCTCTTGTTTGCTTGATGCATGGTTATGTACATATGGAGGTTGTTTAGTGTCAGTCCCTTTGGTAAAGCTTCAACCTTGGTTAGTGTGCGAGTTGGGACCTAGTGACATCTCCTAGCTTGGGGGGTGGTTCCTTGTAGGTTCCACATTGGTCAGGTGGTTGGAGATTTTTGCCATTGGGGTTTTTCCCTCTTCTTTGGTGTTGTCTTCATATGTGGACTTGGAGCCTTCTTCATGTTGACTTGAACCCTTGGAGCAGATTCATGTATTTTACACCTTTTGTTAGATAAACTTAAATAATGTACTAATTATAAGAATGTTGTAGAAGAAGCGAGTGATACTCATGATTGTAATACTATGTAAAACAACTAATAATGTATTCATAAGTTACTTTATATGGTACATTCAAATGGAAGTAATGATATGAGTTAATCAAATGTAGTAGAAAGGAAGAAGAAAATGTCATACCCTTGCTAGTAATGTCTTATCATTTATTAATCATGCATATTCCTTAATTTGAACTTATAGAACATGAATAAATTGTCATGCTTAGTATATGAGATGGATTAGTTATTTGTAGTTGAAATGTATTTTTCAATGAGTTAAACCAGCAATACGATTTTTTATGTGGTAATTAAATGTTAGTAGATACACAGATATGATGGAAAATGGATTTTATTACTCCTTTCATGTTATTCCTTTAACAACGGAATGAATTGGATTGATTTTAGCTAGTAGTGTCTGGGGCTTGAGTTCCTTTAGATTGCTCTCTCTGCTAAAGTTCCTAGAGATAACAAAGATGATAGATTGATATGGAGGGAAACCTCGGATGGGAAATACTCCGTTTCCTCAGTTATGTCTATCCATAATGAATCTGTGGAAGAAATTCCTATTTGGGCTAAAGTCCAGAACAAGAAGTTAGTTCCTAAGGTACTAACAGGTGTTCTCTTTGTTGCAGGGAAGAAGAGACTGCCTACCATATTCTTAATCAGAGTACTTTTAGTCAAGAAATCTGGAAAATCATCTTAAGCAGGTGGAACTTGAGCTGGGTTTTTCCGAACTCCCTAGGGGAATCTTGGCAGCAATGGCACTGCCCCAATTCTAATCCTAAGATTGTGGAGACTTGGAGACTTACTCTTCCGAATGTTATCTGGAATGTTTGGAAAGAGCGCAACAATAGGATTTTTAGGGATAAAAGTGCTACTCCTGAAGTGGTGGCAGATAAAATTTACAGGAGTATATTTGAATGTATCTATGGCACTGATTTTGGACCAGCTGCTAAAGAAGACTTCAAAGACAGGTGGAACTTCTCTACTACTACTACTAGCAAGGAGAAGGGAAGAGAAGGTCTCATTTGGTGTTTTCCTCCTCAGGGGTGGATTAAGGCTAACTTTGATGGGGCCTCTAAGGGGAATCCAGGTAAAGTTGGATATGGGAGCATTGTCAGGAATTTCGCTGGAAGTTGCTTAGTGGCGGTGGCTGGTCCTTTGGGGAGTCAAACAAGTCATTTTGCCAAAGCCTCAACTACCTTGAACACCTAATTATAGCCAAGAATCTTAATTATGATAAATTATGGCTCGAGGAAGACTCACTTAATATTATTAAGTGTTTGAAGGGGGAGTCAGAGCCATCATGGTCAATTGAAAATATTATCACCAAAGCTAGGGAAATTATTGCTAGTTTTAAAGATGTTATAATTCAACATGCCTTTAGAGAAAAAAATATGGTGGTAGACTGTTTGGCGAACCTAGGTGTTAATTCTAATTCCCAAATGATTTGGCATGGGGAAGATGTCAACATAAACATTAAAGAGCTCCTTGGAAAGGACAGATATATGGGGAGGGAAGGACCGCATAATCATGATAGAGAATATGAATAATTTATGCCTTGATGGAAAGGTAATTATTACCTGGAAAAGCGGCAGATCCCCAACCATTTCTTATAATACGCCGCACGCTTTGTGGGTCACCCAGTTCAGAATCTTGAGTAACTACAGGAAAGAAGTGCTGAGTTTGCAGAGGAACAGAGCCGATAATCCGAATTCGAAGATGGGAGGAACCAGATAATATGTCAACATGAAAAGCGATGCTGAAAGTGTGGGCTAATCTAGAAAAAGGGTCCCTCACAAGCTTTATGGAGAAGCTAGTGGATTATGACAAAGGTAGGGTAAATCTCGTCATTTCCAAAATTTCTAAAAATTGGTGTAATGGGTTTTTTAAAATCTATGGGGTTAAGTTCATGTTGGACGCGGGCCTCATAGCTACTATGACTGGCATGCCCCATACTGGGCTTAACTTTTTTAGAGACATTAAAGTCTCCAACAACGCGGTTAATTTGTTCCCGCAAAAGGAAAAAGAGGGATAGAATTGGCAAAGCCTCAGGGGGTTACTATGAAGCTGCTAATATCAAGAAAATCTAGGGCTGGGTTTTGAATGCTATAATGGAATATGATGCTCTGCAAAAAGGATTAGAAAATCTGTTTGATGGCAACACACACAAGAGCACAAGAAACAAACGTTAGTGTTAGCAACAAAAGATTATCCTAAACAGGCATATCAAGAGAGATATTAAGCATGAAATAGAAAGCATATAAACATAAAATGAAATAGCTAATCAAGATGCTCATAGTTGCTCCTCCCTTGTTCCTCTCCTCTCCAAGTCCCAAATGAGTGTAGCTCTCAGCAGCTTTTTGCACTATGGATGCTTATGGAGGATTGAGATTTAATACTAAGCTTCAAATATGAAATGAAAAGCTAAATACTATGCTAGAGTAGATAGTGATGCTATGAAAAAGCTCTATGCTAATGCCAGTATAACAACAATACTCTAAAATGCTTCTCCTTTGCTTGAGGAGAAGGGTTCTATTTATAGAAGAAATAGGGAAATGAAGGGTTAAGATTGAGCAATCTTAACAAGGGTTAGGATTGAAAGTTGGGGATCCATGTGCACAATTGGCACCAATAAAATGGTGACAAGTTTCAACATAGGATTGGGTTGAGAGAAGAGGTTGGAGGCATTAAAGGCCTGAGAAGACCTCATGGTTATCTAGAAGGTAAGGGTCAAGTCTAAATTAAGATTACCCATTGGATTAAGAGTTAATCCAAGGATAAACCTTTGTGCAAATGATTAAGAGATAATCATGGTCAAAGCATTAATGGCCTGATGAGACCTTTGGGTTGGGTAGAGGTTGAGTCAAAACAAATGTTTTAACCATGTGGGAGGGTTGAATTAACCATTAATGGTTATTGGAGACTTTGGAGATTAAGTGGTTGAAGGTTGGAAGCTTTCAAAGGTTATCCAAGACTTTGAGGGTTAATTTGTTGAACACACAAAGCATTAATTGCTTTTCAAAGACTTTGGAGTCTTTGAGAAGTGACTCCAATTTGCTTAGGAATGTGACAATATTTAGGGGATGGATTTAGGCTAATTAGGAAGGGTTTAGAAGAATCTAGAAGGGGTTTAGGCATACAAGTGGATTTTGTAGGAAAATGCAAGTGGGAGAAATTTTGGTATTTTCAATTAAAATAAAATCATTTATTTCAATTAAATGGTGTAAGTTGAATTTGGATAAATATTTAAATAAATATTAATTTATTTAAATGAGAAAAAGAAGATAAAGCATTTAAAATGCTTGAAGACTTTGAGGGAAACCATTAAAGGCTTGAAGACTTTAAGGAAAACCATTAAAGTCTTAAGAAGACTATAGAAGGAAGCCATCAAGTTTGAAGACTTTAAAGCCATCAAGTTTGACTACTTTAAGGGAAACCATTAAAGGTTTCAAGTGGGTGAGGATAAATAGGATTTTAAATAAATAATTTATTTAAAATAGTTGTGCAACTTGCTTTTGTAGGAAAATACAAGTGGGTGGAGGATAAAGGTGATTTAAATAAATTATTTATTTAAAATAATTGTGCAACTTGCTTTTGTAGGAAAATGCAAGTGGGTGGAGGATAAAGGTGATTTAAATAAATGTTAATTTATTTAAATGTGAGAGGTGGGATTTTGGGGGATTTAAATAAATATTAATTTATTTAAATGTGAGAGGTGGGATTTTGGGGGATTTAAATAAATATTAATTTATTTAAATGTGAGAGAATATTAAATAAATATGATTTATTTATTTAATTAATGGTCTGAATTTGGTTAAGTGAATTAAATCAAATAAATTGAATAATTTATTTAATTAATAGGAGAAGAGGGTTAAGATGAATTAATTAAATATTAATTTAATTAATTATTAATTGATGGTTAAATAATCAAATAAATACTAAGTATTCATTTAATTAAGTGGACAGATTTATGTGACTACATTTGCCCCTCTTTGAGACGGTGCAGTTTATCGCATCGTTTCAAAGAAAGAAAAATAGGTGTGAAGAAATGCCCCATAAAATGTAAATTTAATGGGTGGTATGCCCCCTCGAGAGATGGGCCGAATTTTTTTTTTGTTTGAAAAATCGGGCGGTCTCTCGAAAAAGAATGAAAAGTGGAGGGGAGGTAGAATAGAAGAAATTAGAACTAATGATGAAAAAATGGGAGAAAATGGAGTGAATATGAAGAAACAACAAGCCAGTGAGTACCCTGAGGTCATGCAAGAGATACAACAGATGTAGTGTGGGGTTTGGATTGATGCTATACAATTGATCAAAATTGGTTGGACAATCTGGTGCAATCGGTTGAATTGCCCCGATCAAGTCAAAGCGTGACAGTTGATGTCAGTTGGTCGCTTGGACATGATAAAGTCTGAGTAAGTGAATCAAAGTGACCTGATGGTGACTTAGACAATTGATGTAATTGCCCGATGAAGTCAAGGTATATGAAGCAAAATACTCGTTGAGACGTAGACAATTGATGTAATTGTCCGTTGGATTGTGTTTGATTGGCTAATCAATTGATAGTGTGTGCGTGTGATGGATGGTTGTGGGGAATCATGGCAACCCCGTTGAGACTAGGTCATTGTGATAAATGCCTGATGTAGTCTAGGATTACCATAATCGATTACCTGTTGAGACCCGAAGATACTTGATCAGAGTATCTGTTGATAGTCTAGGTGTGTGTGAGACGATGTATCTGTGCAGATAGAGTAACTTTCTTGACTTATTGGATGACTTAGGATAGGAAACACAATCCCTCCTATTTAGAGATGGATGGTGATGAACGTGGCTTGATTAGGTTGATTGGGACATGATGTAGGGTATGTGATGGTGATTATCGAGATGGGGAGGGTGAGGGGGGATTCGATGTTAGATAGAAGATATGGAGGACTAGGACCGAGTCCTATGGAAGAAGATGAGTAAAATAGAGTATGCATTATTATGACTATGTATGCATGATATGCAGCTATTATGAATGTATGGATGGGTGGAATGCAACGAAATGCAATATATATAGATGAGATGGAATGATGATCCATGGTGCTTTATTTTTCATCATTGAGCTTTAAAATGTTGTAAGAAAATACAAGCAACTTGACATAAAGATTCAAGATGACCCAAGTATTTCTTACATGGATTTTTATATAGCAAGTTAATACAAGCAACTTGATATAATGGATCAAGTTGACCTGAGTATTGCTTGCGGAACAGATAAGGATTATCTCCTTTCATGCATGACTTGGAACGTCCTCCTTGATCTTAGGCTAATCATATCCTGAGACAAGTGCATACCGTAATAAGAGATAAAACCTTTATCCAGTTTGGATGAGGTAGGAGGAACCAAAGAAAGAGAATTGTACCTGTAAACAAACAATATATACATAAAGAATAAAGAATATGGATCCTTGGTAATGGTTCATGCTCATATGGTCGAGGTATACGCTGTAGTCAGCAAGCCGTAATGATCTATGACTGCATTTTGCATAAGATCATGTAGCTTGGTGAACTTCCCACGTAGACACCATTAGTACATGCCCCAGTACTTCATCGGAAGTAATGCACAAACGATACAAAACAATGCTGAAAGATCCCGATACAGATAAACGAACGATTTGTACTCACAAATCAACCAAGTATTTGATAGCTTAACATAATTTTCTTGTCAAAGAAAATGTCATCTTGTCTTTGTTTTGATAAGGAAGGATGCATCCTTGTTTAAGACAGTTTGGATTGTTGATGTTGATTGTGTTGGTCGAGTGATAAGTGGTCATTTGTGTGAGTATTTTGTATCTGATCAGATGAATATGTACAAGGTGTTGCCATGTTTTTGTGTGATTTTTCAATGGTTTTGTCGATGTTTTTGGATTTTGAATTGTTTTGAATGTTTTTGGTATTTTTGCGAGATATTTTTGAATGTTTTTGGATTTTTGATTATTGTTTGAATGAAGAACTTAATGAATCATAAGACAATGTAGAATCCACTTCCATCAATAGGTTAAAGGCATTGCCCCCAGTTTTAGACATGACTATGAAAAAGCGGGATGTAAGATGTATGGAGTACTATCATAATTGCAGAGGAATAACAAGCCATGGTTGATGGATGGATGGATGTATGTATGAAGTAGATGTGATCGCCACAAGTCTGAAAGATAATGGAGCCATAGCCTTTACGAGTGGCGCCTGTTTGCCAGGTTTTCACCATCGTTCTTACCCAAGGTGCCACCGGAGTGGTTGTTCACCGTTTGGATGCATGATTTTTCTTTACTTTTTTGAATGTTTTTATATTTTCTTCAGGACATTTTTCTGAATGTTTTTTGGTATTTTCTGATAGGCAGGGGAGCCTGATGCTCTGTACAGCTTATGTGTAAAACCGTTTGAGGTGCATGCTATTGATTGGATCTGCGAGCGGTTCTCCGTCTGATGTAGCCAACTGATATGCCCCGGACCCGAATACAGCAGTGACAACATATGGGCCCAACCAGTTTGATTCAAACTTGCCTTGATGTTCTCTGTTTGGTTGGTTGCGAGGATTTTCTCGAAGAACAAGATCACCTACCTCAAATGTACGAGATCTAACTCGGTGATTGTAGCTTCTACTCATGCGCTGCTGATAGGCTTTGAGGTGATTGTATGCAGCTTGTCGCTTCTCATCAAGTAACTCTAAGTCCTGAAGACGGGATACTCTGTAGGCTTCATCATCGATGAGATTATGCAAGGAAACTCGTAAGGATGGTATCTCGACCTCAATAGGTAAGATAGCTTCTGCACCATAGACCAATGAATAAGGAGTTGCACCTGTAGGGGTTCGAATGCTAGTTCGATATGCCCATAATGCTGGATTCAGTTGAACATGCCAATCACGACCGACATCATTGACTGTCTTCTTTAGGATTCTTAATATGTTTTTATTGGATGCTTCGGCCTGACCATTGCCTTGTGGGTAATAGGGAGTGGAAAAGCGGTGTTGGATATGAAATTTATCACAAAGCTCACAGACATCCTGATTTTTGAAAGGAAGACCGTTATCTGTGACAATGGACATGGGCACACCATACCGACAGATGATGTAATTGAGGATGAATGAGGCGATCTGCTTGCCGGTGACTTGGGTAAGTGGAACAGCTTCGATCCACTTGGTGAAATATTCGGTGGCGGTAATAATGAATTTATGGCCATTGGATGAAGATGGATGGATTTTACCCACAAGATCAAGACCCCATTGACAAAAAGGCCATGGTGTTGTGATTGGTTGCAGTTCTTGAGCTGGTGCATGTATCAGGTCACCATGAACTTGACATTTCTTGCACTTCCTGACAAAGTAGTAGGAATCCTTTTCCATAGATGGCCAATAGTATCCAGCTCGCATGAGTTTCTTGGCTAGTGATGGACCACTCGAGTGAGTCCCGCAAATTCCTTCATGTACCTCTTCCAAAGCCTTTGTTATCTCATCTTGTTCCAGACATCGAAGGAGAGTACCATCAAGACTACGTCGGTATAGGGTTTCAGCAATAATGGTATATCGAGCAGTTTGGCGAATGAAGGTTTTTCGTTGGTTATTTGATTGGTTGGGAGGAAGGGTGTGATCGCGGAGATAGGTGTAGAACTCACCGTACCATGGGGATTCAGAACCAACAAGGCGACATATTGTTTCGGATTTGGGGATATCATAAGCGGGAATCCAAAGCTGTTCTACCAAGAACTCGTAGCGTGTTGAATTCTGTGGAAGATCTAGTAGAGATGCGATGGTAGCCATAGCGTCAGCAGCTCGATTCTGATCTCTTGGTATCTGCTCAAAAGTGATAGTAGTAAATGATGTCTTTAGAGTGTCCACCATTTGCTTATATGGCATGAGTTTATCATCTTTGGTCTGATACTCATCTGTTGCTTGTCGAATGACCAGTTGCGAGTCGCCATATACTTGTAGTTCTTGTAATTTCCATTGTACGGCTAACCTGAGTCCTGTGATCAAGGCCTCATACTCTGCTATGTTGTTTGTGCATGGAAATGTGAGCCTGTAAGACTTCGGGATGCTATCACCTTGAGGTGTGATAAACAGAATACCTGCCCCCGAGCCGTGCCTAGTGTATGAACCATCAAAGTATAATTTCCATGACTGTGCTTCTGTAATCATGAATATCTCTTCATCTGGAAAATTGGAAATGAGAGGATGATCACCTATGAGAGGTGCATCGGCCAACTGATCTGCAATGACCTGCCCTTTGATAGCTTTACGGTCCACATACTCAATGTCAAATTCACTTAGAATCATCACCCATTTGGCCAAGCGACCTGTCAATGCTGCTTTGCTGAGTAAATACTTGAGTGGATCAATCTTTGCAATGAGTTGTACCTTGTGTGTTAACAGATAGTGCCGCAATTTAGTGGCTGCCAAGATTACTGCTAGGCAAGCTCGCTCAATAGGTGTGTAATTGAGTTCATAGCCCACCAGTGTGCGAGAGATGTAGTATACAGCACACTCTTTACCTTCTGCATTATGTTGTGCTAGTAGTACACCCAATGCTGTACTTGTTGCTGAGATATAGAGCAATAATGGTCTACTTGGATCTGGTGGCATCAACAATGGTGGATTCATGAGATAGTCTTTAAGCATCTGAAATGCTTGTTGGCATCTGGCATCCCACTGAAAGCGGATGTTCTTGTGTAGCAAGTGTGTGAATGGGTGACACTTATCAGCCAATTGTGCAATGAATCTTCGGATGGATTGAAGCCGTCCTTGTAGTGTCCTTAGCTGACTGATATTCCTTGGAGGTGGCATGTCCATGATTGCCTTAACCTTTGCTGGATCGACCTCAATACCTTTGCTTGAGACAATGTATCCTAGAAGCTTCCCGGAGGTCACTCCAAAGACACATTTCTTTGGGTTGAGTCGAACATGGTATTGTTCCAGTCTATCAAAGATTTTATCTAAGATGTGGAGATGTCCTTCTCTAGTAAGTGATTTTGCTAGTAAATCATCCACATAATCTTCCATTATAGTATGCATCATGTCATGGAAGATGGTGGTCATTGCTCTTTGATAGGTCGCTCCTGCATTCTTTAGACCAAAAGGCATTACATTACAGCAGTATGTGCCCCATGGACATGTGAAGGCTGTCTTATGTTGGTCCTCTGGTGCGATCTTTATTTGATTGTATCCCGAAAAGCCATCCATGAGTGAAAGCATGGCATGTCCTGCTGTCAAATCCACTATGATGTCGATATTTGGTAGGGGGAAGTCATCTTTAGGACATGCCTTATTCAGATCTCTGAAGTCTGTACAAATGCGGATGCCCCCTTTTGGTTTGCCGACTGGCACAATGTTGGAGATCCATTCTGCATAATCAATTGGTCTAATGAAACCAACATCTAGGAGTTTCTTGAGTTCTGTTTTGACTAGCACCGCAATCTGAGGATGCATCTTACGAAGTTTTTGCTTGACAGGTTTGGCTCCTTTTGCTACTGTGAGATGATGCATAACTAAATCCGGATCAAGCCCAGGCATGTCTGCATATGACCATGCAAAGTTGATCTGACGCTGCTGGAAGAACTCTATAAATTGAGGTTGTTCCTCTGGAGTGAGAAGAGATGCCAGATGTATGATATGAGGGTTTTCAGGAGTCCCCACATTGTATTCTTTGGTCTCCTCAATGAGGATCGTTGATCGTTCCTGTTGTGTATTAGCAGGGAGAATGTCAAACCCTTCATCCTCAGGCACCTCAGAGAGGTTTTCACCGTTGGATACGCTCTTTCTTTTTACTTTTGTTGGATCAAACAGTGCCACAGTGTGGTTTTCACTAGAAGATCCATGTTTTAATGTTATATTTTTGCAGCTGAAGGGTTTGGCATCCGCCCCGAAGTATGCTGCGCTATTAAGTTCAATGGCGAATCCAGCTTTGTGATCCCCGCTTGGTAGATTATCCCTTAATTCCAAAAAGTCAATGATAGCCTCATCATTTTGGAAGAGGTCAAGACATGGGGGATTTGGTTGGTTCCATTCGATGAGTTCAGGGTGGATAATGGGCATTACTTCATCGATTAAGTTAAGTGCGGGAGATGTATCAGTGAGGGTTAAGACAGTGTGGTGAAGGTCGTTGATGGTACTCTCCCTGTCAGAATCAGGCGTAGGATGAGACGTAGGGTCTGTGGAAGATGTTTCCAGCTCAGGTACCCAAGTGGTCTTTATCTGTGCTTCTCCGTAAACAGGGATGTCTTTGCGGGGTGGAGGTGGTGATGTGTCTTCCTCATCTGAAGTGTTAAGTTGCACTGAATCGAATTCCCACTCATGTGAGTCGGTCTCTGAATCACTCTCCAGCATCCGATTGCTATACCATACTGGGATGTCTTTGGAGTTAAACACGGCAGGTGTGATTGGTTTATGTACCTTTGAGGTGATCGGTGCTGCAGGAACTGTGATGGGGTTTAAAGGTTTTGTCACTGGAAGTATCGACAGTGTTGATTTAGTGGCTTCTATTGGAACGGCTGGTGCCATAGATGCTACTACGGGTTCCAATATAGTTGTGGCTGCGAATGATTTTATTGATGTGATGACTGCTGTGGATGGGATTACTAGTTCGATTGGTGGGATTTTTGGCACTGATGACGGTTGTGGTGGGTTTGTGAGCCTCGATGGGGCAGTGACAATATTGCTTGATGGTGCTTTGATTATGAAAGGTGTCCTCTTTACAGTAGGTGGGCAAAATGGTTTGCTAGGTTTTCCTTTAAATCTGAGTTTAGGAAGGATCTCTTTTTCAAAGCCTAGGCCTGTATTACCTTTGGGCTTGAATTCTGGTAGCAGCGGTTCGTGTCGTCCTTGTTTGCAGTATCCCAAAGCACTCTGACCATCATATCCCATTCTTTGCATAATGAGGAGGCCTTTGCCATATTGTTCCGTAGGAAGTGTAACTTGCGGTTTGTCAGTGGTGATGGGATCTTTATAGATCCAGTCCGCTAGGTCCTCATCTTGTGTCTCTTCCTCTTGACTCTTTCCAAGAATGAAAGGCGTTAAGGCACATGCAGGCGTGATTAGTGGTTGCTGGAGCAACTGCTGTGGTTTACCATGTGTTCTAGGAGAAGTGGGCATTTGTCCCACACAAAAGAGCTGACTCAAGTTGTATTCTCCAGGACCTTCCTCTGCGATTTTCATCTTAAGCTTTTCTTGCTTGGGTATAGGGGTGTTTGAACTGGCAAGAGAGGCGGGATTTACATATGATGTGGAGGAAATGGCTTCCCTATTATTAGGAACAGTAATCTCTGGTTGATGGCTGATATTATGGCAAAATGCAAAGGGATTTGCATCGCCCAGGATTGTGATCTCTACACCGTTATGTGGGAACTTGATACATTGATGGTAGGTAGATGGCACAGCTTGCATGGCATGTATCCAAGGTCTCCCTAATAATAGATTGTATGGCAGAGGAAGGTCCAAAACCTGACAGATGATGTGCTTTACCACAGGGCCAACCCGGATTGGTAGTACCACAGCTCCTTTGGACGAACGCTCTGCATCATCATAGGCCTTGATGGTGATCTTCTTGCGAGGATCCACTGATTCTATTGCATATCCCAATGCTGTGACCAACTGTAGTGTACAAATGTTTAGGCCTGCTATATTATCAATCAAGACTCGCTTGATCCTGTGTTGGTTGACAAAGCCTTCAATGTGTAGCGAAGCATTATGAGGTTGTTGGAAAGAAGAGTTGTCACTTTCAGAAAAAGTGAGACAAGGTGATGACTTTAGATTTCCAACCATAGCTTGAAATTGGTCCGTATTTAGATTTGCGGGGACTGACGCTTCTTGGAGTGCGTGATCCAAGATAGTTTTATGAGAGGGTGACAGATGCAAAAGCTCCAAGATGGATATAAGCGCAGGGGTTTTGTCTAATTGTTCCACAAGATTGTACTGCTTTGGGATGGAGGTGGTGCCTTGTGGAGCTGCCTTGATGGTAACTTTGCCACGACGCGTAACAACATTGCAATTTGAGGTGGGATTTTTGAAGGTTATAGTTGCAATTTGTTCACTGGCATCATATAGGTGATTTACAGTGTAGTTATACGCAGCCTGCATATAGTCAGTGGTATCGGTGCCTCGCCTGGAAGTGGAAGGACCCCTTTGATCTTGTGATGGAAGTGGATTCTTGAACATCAGGTGATCATTATTTGTCATTTTTGGATCATGTCCTTCAATCTCAATTTCTCCTCGGTCAATAAGATCCTGAATGAGATCTTTCAATCGGTGACAATTACTTGTTTTGTGTCCTCTTCCTTGATGGAATTCACAATGTTCAGTATCTCTCCACCATGCCGGTTTGACCTGAGGCTCATAATTTGATAACTTAGGTAGAGTGATCAAATTCTGAGAAATGAGTTGTCGCATCACTGTTTCAATGGGTTCCCCTAAGGGAGTGTAAGTGCGTTTTTGTTTTTGTGGATGAGGTCTTGGTTCATCTTGAGATGTGATGCGACCTTGATTAGGAGGACCATGTGTATTATTTTGAGGTGGAGGATTTTGTCCTGCAAACCGAACCACAGGTTGTGCATTTTGGACAGTCCGAGCATCCACAACTCCATCGTTGACGATGTTCTTATTCTTGTTCCAGAAGTTCGGTTTATCGCTATTGAAGCGCGGGCGAGGAGCATCTTTTGGTTCATTAAAGATTTTGATGAGTCCTTTTTTGATGAGTGCCCTTTCACATTTTATACCCTTGGTGATCATATCGTTAAAAGAATCTGTATCTTTGACATCCAGGTGAAATTCCATTTCTTCGTTTAAGTTGGAAATGAAAATTTCCACTAGTTCTCGTTCAGGTAACTGAAGAGAACGTCTGCTAGACATTTGGCGCCATCGTTGCAGGAATACTGAGAATAGTTCACCTGGTTTTTGTTTGGTATTGCATAGATCAGCCATGGTGATGTCGCGTTCAATATTATAAGAGTAATGAGATAGGAACTTCTGGATGAGTTCCTCAAATGTTCTAATGCCACCTGGAAGTCGGGAAAACCATGATGTGGTTGTTCCTCCCAAGCTTTGGGGAAAAAGGCGCATTAGGTATGTGTCCTCATAAGCCACTTCAAGACAAGCGGAATGAAATTCTCGGACATGATCGCGGGGATCTCCCTTTCCTCTATATTTTTCAAATTTTGGTGTTTCGAACCCGCGTGGAAAGGGTGGCATATAAAGATTCCTATCAAATGGATAGGGACAGATGTCGTTAAGTGAAAATTGATTGGTCTTAACACCACTATGAAGTTGTTGGGCGAGATTCGCGACTTGTTGCCGCAACATCTCCATTTCATTAGGAGGAGGAGGTGGTGGGTTACCTCGAGGGATGTTATATCTGATGGGATCTCTACGCCTTTCCTCCTCATGGCGACTTTGTCTTTCTGATGCTTGTCTTAATTGGGCGAGATCAAAGTCAGAGGGGAGTTTGGCTCCTTCTTGAGCAAGTCGTAAAAAGTGAGCATCCGCATTGCTCCTTAGTATTTCATCAAATAATCTGTTAAAATGAGGGTTATGCTGAACCCTTTCGATTGTTGAAGGAGTGGGACTACTTGGGTTTTCATCATTTACATTTCCTCCAAGTGCTTCTTGAAATTCATTGAGGTTGTCCTCTTCTTCCTCAATTTCTATTTCTCGTTGCCTTGATCGCGATCGGGTTTGAGCCATTTTGTTTGCAAGTTTGTGTTGAAGTTGATTGAAGATGATGATGAGTTGTTCGATGAAAGATGGATGATTAGTGGATTGTAGATCTCTAGCACTCTAAAGGTAAATGTAACCAGAATTCTTTCTTTGAATTGCTTGTTTGTTTTGATGAGTTTGGATGTGATAAGGTGTAGAGAAATCTGAGATGTGTTACAGATTTTGACTACCTAGCAATGAGAGGATTCACTCATGAACTAGTTTTAACCTGCGTAGATGTGTCTCTTAGGATGAGCTTATCCTAGATGTAGAAACAATCTAAAAGTGATGTGATGTGTTTGATTTCAAGCAATATCTAAAAAATGAATCTTGGGACAAGAACCTCTTAATGTTTTGAGAGTTTTGGGATGAATTGATGATGGAAAAATGATGTATGAATGAGATGATGGATGTTTTGTTTTCAACTTTAATAAAAACTTTGTGTTACAAATGGAACAAACTCTACTTCTTCCCTTTCAGGCGTTGGTGGCATTTCTCGAGCTGTGTTGTAGGTGATACAGATGTTTGGGAAGAAGTTGGGATTAATCTTTCCTCCTTGATTTTTGTGATAACTCAGAGCTCTATATTGCATAAAAGCTCTGCGGTTCAATGATTCTGAATCAAACTCGTTTGTTTTACCTTGAAGATATAGACGCATGCGATGTAGAAAGACTCTATGTGAGACAAAAATTTGTCTATTGAGATAGAAGAATTTCCTCCTTTTGATCAAAGCCTTTGAGCTTAATGGTCTCCTTTTCAAGGTGATATTCTGATGACACTTCTTCTTTCGCAAGATGTGAAGAATGGTCATAAAAGTTTGACTCTTTGTTTGTTTGCACTTTGTTTTTGGTATTTTTGGTTGTGTTGACAGATGTTGGATGAATACTTTGTTTTTGGGATTGATTTTCTGATTTTTCTTTGACAAGAAAACAAAGCAAGCACACAAACACAAGAATGTTGCCTCAAAGGCACAAATGAGTATGGGTCTAGATCAACCCAATCCTTGGACTTGTTTTTGACCCTTCCTTTAGATTTATTTTAAGGTGTATTTCCAAAGCCTGAAGTCGGCTCAATTCGCACTAGGTCTGTAAAACGAACACACTTCAAACACTTTTTATCCCTAAGGTCAAATGGCCAGTTGTGATAAATTTAGCCCACATCTTGATATTTCTTCGACTTTGGTACTACATACCTTATGAATCCCGCCATGGCAGGTAAGGATGTGATATACTAAGTCTTGCACGAGCATAACAAATAGATGATCCCTATGATGGGGGAGTCACCACTTTTATCAAGCCACAAGTGACTTTTCAAAAAGCTATGTTTCTACTCAAGGAAATATGTATGGTGAGTATCTTGGGAGCAAAACCATCTATGCTCTTGCACTAAATTATACCTCAAATATCCTCAATCAATAGAACAGGTGGGCTACTACTTAAAGGTGTTTAGTCATGTTCGATGGCTTTGGACATAAGTTCATTCTGCAGTGACTCACTTAAGAGCCTTGTAACTGGTGGTGGGGCCCATTTGTCCTTTCGGCCAGTTACACTGTAGGAACAGCTATACCCAAGGCTACAGCTTTCGCTCTCACCTGATTTCTATAGCGGCTCGAAGGATTTACCGCTCGAGGTCGTTCCCAAGAGTATCGATCCCTTGGCAGGCCTCTCTTAAAAAGATAAAATGTGAGTGTTACTAACACTTTTCTCTTGCACCTAGGACCACGAAAGCCAAGGGAGAGGATAGTGTGTGTTAGAAGTAGGACCACTCGACCAACTCTTTGCACAAGTGTGCCAAGCACGAAAAACACCTGTTCTTTTTAATCTATCATTGCAATGTGATCTAACTATTTGGAGATGTTGCTCCAACAATCATGGTGTTCTTTTTAATTTTCAAAGGCAATTGTTTGAGTAAACTAGAATTTGAAATCCTGGTCAACTTAATGAAAAACACGTTTGCATGAAGTAAAATTGCTTTGAAAATGAGACAAGTTGATTGTGAATTTTATTTGCACCAAAAATGGAAGTGTGGATTGTGAGTTTTATCTTGATGCAAGAAATAAAATTTGCCTTGTTGATTTTAAGCACCAAAACGAAGTTTGTTTTCTAACTTGCAAAAAAAATAAAGTTGTTTTTGTATAAGTTTGTGGTTCTTTTTACCTTTGAACAATGAAATTCTTTTTAATAGCCCCAAACAAATGTGTGATTCTTTTTCAAAAGCCCAAATTTGAAATGTGAAGTTAATTTTAAACCAAAATAAAAAGTGAATTCATTTTTAAAACCAACTTCAAAAACAAGTTAGTAAAAAAATATAAATCTACTCTTTAATCTAATTTAAATCTGCACAAAAGAGAAAAATAGTTAGTAAAATCCGCCTATTTGGTGGGCTTCTACAAGCCTAAATTTTTATTTTTTTTTTTGGTTTTTTTTTTTTTTTGGTTACAAAGTGATTTGTACAACGTTTTGTTACAATAGCGCTAGTCTGCGTTTGAACAGAGGCACTATTTAACACAAACGTATTAAAAGAAAGGGAAAGACAGAGAAGGGAAAAGCACTGAAACAGGGGGAATAGCGCCAAAATAATGCCAAACGCACCAAAACAGTGTCAAAATCGCAACCTGTGTGACATTTTCAACATTCAAAATCAGAAGGTTGCGTGTTCGATTCACGTCGGGTTCACCAAATGATGCTCTGCAAAAAGGATTAGAAAATCTGTTTGATGGCAACACACACAAGAGCACAAGAAACAAACGTTAGTGTTAGCAACAAAAGATTATCCTAAACAGGCATATCAAGAGAGATATTAAGCATGAAATAGAAAGCATATAAACATAAAATGAAATAGCTAATCAAGATGCTCATAGTTGCTCCTCCCTTGTTCCTCTCCTCTCCAAGTCCCAAATGAGTGTAGCTCTCAGCAGCTTTTTGCACTATGGATGCTTATGGAGGATTGAGATTTAATACTAAGCTTCAAATATGAAATGAAAAGCTAAATACTATGCTAGAGTAGATAGTGATGCTATGAAAAAGCTCTATGCTAATGCCAGTATAACAACAATACTCTAAAATGCTTCTCCTTTGCTTGAGGAGAAGGGTTCTATTTATAGAAGAAATAGGGAAATGAAGGGTTAAGATTGAGCAATCTTAACAAGGGTTAGGATTGAAAGTTGGGGATCCATGTGCACAATTGGCACCAATAAAATGGTGACAAGTTTCAACATAGGATTGGGTTGAGAGAAGAGGTTGGAGGCATTAAAGGCCTGAGAAGACCTCATGGTTATCTAGAAGGTAAGGGTCAAGTCTAAATTAAGATTACCCATTGGATTAAGAGTTAATCCAAGGATAAACCTTTGTGCAAATGATTAAGAGATAATCATGGTCAAAGCATTAATGGCCTGATGAGACCTTTGGGTTGGGTAGAGGTTGAGTCAAAACAAATGTTTTAACCATGTGGGAGGGTTGAATTAACCATTAATGGTTATTGGAGACTTTGGAGATTAAGTGGTTGAAGGTTGGAAGCTTTCAAAGGTTATCCAAGACTTTGAGGGTTAATTTGTTGAACACACAAAGCATTAATTGCTTTTCAAAGACTTTGGAGTCTTTGAGAAGTGACTCCAATTTGCTTAGGAATGTGACAATATTTAGGGGATGGATTTAGGCTAATTAGGAAGGGTTTAGAAGAATCTAGAAGGGGTTTAGGCATACAAGTGGATTTTGTAGGAAAATGCAAGTGGGAGAAATTTTGGTATTTTCAATTAAAATAAAATCATTTATTTCAATTAAATGGTGTAAGTTGAATTTGGATAAATATTTAAATAAATATTAATTTATTTAAATGAGAAAAAGAAGATAAAGCATTTAAAATGCTTGAAGACTTTGAGGGAAACCATTAAAGGCTTGAAGACTTTAAGGAAAACCATTAAAGTCTTAAGAAGACTATAGAAGGAAGCCATCAAGTTTGAAGACTTTAAAGCCATCAAGTTTGACTACTTTAAGGGAAACCATTAAAGGTTTCAAGTGGGTGAGGATAAATAGGATTTTAAATAAATAATTTATTTAAAATAGTTGTGCAACTTGCTTTTGTAGGAAAATACAAGTGGGTGGAGGATAAAGGTGATTTAAATAAATTATTTATTTAAAATAATTGTGCAACTTGCTTTTGTAGGAAAATGCAAGTGGGTGGAGGATAAAGGTGATTTAAATAAATGTTAATTTATTTAAATGTGAGAGGTGGGATTTTGGGGGATTTAAATAAATATTAATTTATTTAAATGTGAGAGGTGGGATTTTGGGGGATTTAAATAAATATTAATTTATTTAAATGTGAGAGAATATTAAATAAATATGATTTATTTATTTAATTAATGGTCTGAATTTGGTTAAGTGAATTAAATCAAATAAATTGAATAATTTATTTAATTAATAGGAGAAGAGGGTTAAGATGAATTAATTAAATATTAATTTAATTAATTATTAATTGATGGTTAAATAATCAAATAAATACTAAGTATTCATTTAATTAAGTGGACAGATTTATGTGACTACAGAATATATCACGGTTGAGGGCCGATTCTCCAGGGCCCACACCTACCACTTTGTTCTTTTAAACCATTTCAGACACAACAAAAAGGTATCCCTGCCCTACTACCTTTTCAGGTCCCTTTCCAAGTCCCTTAATAAACATAGTAAGAATCCCTCAAGTCTGATTCTCTATTGCGGACTTTTGTTGTTCATTTATGAGCACTGTAAAACCCTCGCCCTACTGGAAAACACGAGGTTATCCGCCTCTCCGGGGAAGAGAAAGATGGAGGGAGGCGATTCCAACAAGGAGAAGGCATCTTCTAGCAAAAAAGGAAAGAGTGCCCCTAGGATGGAAATAGAGGAAATTGAAAAAGAAGGCAGTGAAATGGAGATAGATGATTTCAATGGTGAAGATGGCTGGAAAGATGAGGAGGTGGGTATTGAGGAAGAAAGTGGTGATAATGAGTCTAACAATGAAAGCCCTATCCATAGTGACTGTCTTGGCAGGGACAACAACCATCCTATGGAGGATGTGGATTACAAGGATAATGAGGAAATAGATGCGAATTCCAACGGGGAAAGGAACAAGGAACCTGAGAAGGATATGACTAAGGATAGTTTAAGCGAGGACAAAGAAAGTGCGGATAAAGGGTTATTACTTGATAACCTTAAAAAACTCACTGAGGCGAGACTGGATTATGACAGATGGACCTATGAACTCTTGAAGAACATGGAAAAAAAAGGGGAAAAACATGGATGAGAAGAGGGAGAATGATGACATGGAGCAGATAAAATTGAAGCAGGATATGGAGGAGAAGGTTAAATCACTGGAAGAAGGGAGAGAGGCCATGAAAAATTTACTGGGCATTATCCCGAATATCTTGACAGTTGTCACTAAAAGCTTGGAGGATATTGCTAAGGTCTTTGATCATACCAGCTCTCCTAAACCGATGGTGGAACTTGACATGGATGATGAGACTATCCAGATTGGCAGTGGTGAAGCTACTCCAGTTGGTGGTGCTGCTAAGAGGACCAGGGCGAGTGCCAAGAAAGTTGTGGTTGCTTCTACTAAGGATCTCCCAAATCTCAGGGATAACATCAAAGATCTGCATGGGATTAGCAACACCCTGGCTAATGCCCTGAAAAAAATCAATTAGTTTCTCTTCTTAGGTCTGGTTGGTTTTGCTAGCTTTGTGGGGTTTTAGTCGGTTTTCTATGGTTTTATGCTGGCTTTTCGTTGGCTTGTTCTTTTTTGTCTCTTGTTGCTTTTTCTGTTAAGCTCTATTTGTAAAAGGTTTCGGGGCCCCTTCAAAACCTGTTTTTACCTTAATCAAAAACAACGGAATGAATTAATGGTTGTACCTTCAATATTTTCATATGAATATGGATGTAAACCAAGTAGATGTTAGCATACATTTATGAGATCAATGATATGAGCAATGGCATTAAACAAAAAATTAGACTATCAATGTTAAGTATGGGAAACATAAAACTCTTGATGATATAGTTAGATGCTTGGAAGCTAGAATATCACTAAGGCTGAAAACTACTATGAAACTTAGTACATAGACATCATTAAGAGATAAATGAGAATTCATATAATTGTGTTATGGTTGCCATAAAAATAATATTGCATAGATAGCATTATGAACATGTAGATTGCATAAGTAGGCTAATGAACATGCCTTGGTAGATGCATTGAATAGTGGACAACAATAGTAGCATACTATGTGAAGTATATGATATAGGTTAAATTGAATGCATGCATCTGTAGTTGTGTTCTAGGATAAGGATAAATCATTAGAATCATAGGAGTGAACTAATATGATAATGGTAAACTGAATGGATTGACCATAAACCATAATTGGCGTAGGACTTAGTAGTCACATCAATACCATGGGGAAACGATGGAGCCTTGTAAACATGACTTCACTTGCGCTAGTAGCGTAATGTATGAAGCAACAGATAAATACTTAACATTAGATTTTAAATTATTGATCTAAATCATAAAATTAATGTCTAGATTGTGTTAGATGTAACCTTGTTAGTAAACAAAAAAATAATTATTCCACTCTTTTGGTCCTAGTTGTAGTAAGTTTCCTCAGGGTTTGTTGGCGAGCACTACAATACTTAGCCATATTCATCCTCCAACATCTTGAATTTTGGTCATTCATATTTGTCTTCAATGTTCACTATCCTCTTACACTTGTAGTCTTTTATTTTGGCAACAATAAGAGTGATATTTTGATAAATTTTCTTTTGCTTCTTCATGTTCCTTTTGAGAATGCAAAATATTCAATTGAGTTTCCTTTTGGTTGATTATGTATAGCTTTATGTTTTTTTAATAGGTTTTTAAGCTCCATTTCTGAGACATTCATAGTTGTTTTGGTAGTCATTGCTCAGATTTGCATACCTATAGATCCTGGATTGGGGTTTCTATTGTAGTTAATATTCTTCATCCCTCCTTGTAATATATATTAGGCCATCTATTGTATGTTTCATATGGTATATTAATAGAATGTTTTTCTTTAACCTAGCTATTATTTTTCTTAGCATTTTATGTTTTCATTAACTTTCATCTTGAACATGTGTTATCAGGACTAATGTAGCTCCACCAATACCATCATACCTCTAGAAGATCACAATTCTTACATTTATAATATCATGCATCATCACTGAAATCTTTTAAAATTTTGCTACATAATATTTTAATGTACTAGAGTTTCCTTAAGTATCTTTAGATCTTTCCTATCAAATATTTTGAGCCTTTGTGTGATGTCAAGATATGTCACAATTTGATTATTCCCTTGTGTGATTATTATATGATGTCATCATTCATATGTTGTACGCTCTAAGTGAAGGAAGGAAAACTTAGCAAGTTGCTTCATCTTCTATCATGGGGCTAAGAGAAAGATAGGTATCTAGTTTTTGGACCCATTCCCATATAGCGACTTTCCTAAACCATCAAAATTGGGGAGAGTTAGCTTACTTAAGATTACCTACAAATCTCCATTGAGTTGTCTTTTTGTCCCCTTGAAATATTCCTTGATCTTATATTATAAAATTTGTATTAATAAAATATTTTAGATATCTAGATCAAGTCTTGAGTATGTGTCTATGTGTTGAATACACCATAGGATTGAGATGAGGGGTGAATTAATCCGAACCTCAAAACACTTTACTTTTGATCAATTGAACTTCAAACCACACTTGACTAGTTATTGTAATTATGAAACATGAAAGCACTAGACACAACATACACTTGAACACTAGATTTATGTGGAAAATCCTAAACAATGAAAAACTACGGTGAGAATCATACTCACATTATAAATAACTAATTACAATGGTTAGGCTCAAGGCCAAGAAGCTCACTGCCCATGAAAGGACTTGCGAGACTAAGGCACACAACCTTCAGGCAAGATACAAAAATGCACAAACAACCAAAAGGAACACACCATATTCTAATAGGTGTAGAGGATAAAATGAACTGAAATGAACAAGATGTCTTGATCATGAAATTATCTTTGAACCACTATGTCAAGTGATCGATATCATGGCAAACACATTTGACAACAAACACTATCTCAAATCTCTTCATAGGCTATCTTTTGCACTTTTGCTATACCAAATCTACTTGTGCATCATTCATATCCACTTCAAATCAATTCACATACAACCCATACTCAACTCATACATCCTCACTCCTATATATACAAGATAATTCATTGTAAACCCTTAACTAGGTTGACCACAAATAGAATATACAAATTTACATAGATTAGGCCACCAGACGAAAAATATCAAATGCGGTCTACTCTAGTAGATAAAGAGGACCCAAACACATCACAACACATCCTTTACAAATGATTCAAATGAATTGCACATGCTAACACATCCTCTAAGGTCGACATGAAATGAAACATGTAGTCGAACAATGTAGTACACTAACCTGTCAGCCCAAAACCATTCTCCAATGTACCAAACTTAATGTGGATCTATAAATTCTAGGGTGAGACCCATATCAACATCAAAAATCAACCACCAAAGTATATCCAAACCAAAAAGGGATGATCCAAATAGGATACACCACCTCAATCAACTGAAAACCAACCCAGTTGACAACACTGAACTCAGAACACCATAACTTAAATAGTAACAACTTACTCCACCATCTAAGAAACAAAGGACTATAAACTTGATAGTACAATATACATAGATCATAAGCATTATATCCAAAACCGCACTCCATAGTCTTCATATATTGGAGGAATGCAAAGCATTCTTCCACTAGGACATTAAAAACTCTTTCTTGCATAAATATCATTTCCTACATATTTAAACTCCCAGTACACCAACCTTCCAGAAACACCTCAACATCACTACCAAACCACACAACAATATCAGAACATACATTGTCAAAACATCTACAACATATAGTGACATTAATACAACACAAGACAAATTGACATCAATTCAAGAACACAACACAACAACTCAAGTTTCCAACACTATGCACTCATCAAATTCATTTTTTGCCATCTTTGGCTCTTCCTCTTCTTGTGGTTGCTCAAATATTGGTAAGAATGTGGTTTGTGTGATATTAGGTGGTGATCTTAGTGGACATTTATTGTTAGATTCTAGCCTTAAACGATTTAAATTACTAGCTTCTCCTCCATTAGTTTGTGCAAGCTTGAGGGAACTTATTATATTATTCATATTCTAAAGCATTTGAAGGATAAATTGTGTCATTTGTTCCTATATTTGCATATAATCCTTCCACTCATTCTCTTGTTCTTCCTCTCAATTAGCCATCTTATTCTTTCTTCTACCTCTAATTTGGTTGCTAGTCTCTTGCAATGTTGCCTCAAGTTTTTTCTTTTCTCTCTCCAAGGCCCTTTGATCTTTTTTGCTCCACTGCATAAACTGAATTTAAGCATGTAGGGTAGGAGGATTGTTGTTTTGATACCAATTGTAATGTCACTTTCTAAATTTTCCTTCTTCATTCTAAGCATATTAAACCCTTAATCATAATAATAGTTGTATAATTAATTATATATAAATTTAACCTATAATTCTTAATTTTTGAAATTACTTTATATTTCAAATTTAAAGTGATGTATCATAGAAAATATAGAACTTGTCCTTTTATCTTTGTTGTAATTTTGCTCCAATCTACAATGGTCTCTTCTTTTTAAATATCTTTAAAATGTTTATAAAGTTTTCCTAAGTTAGGTGTTTTTGTCCATTAAGTCAATATAGAAATTAGTGGATTTTCATCCTCAAATTGATTAATTCTTAATTTATATTCCATAAGAGAAATATTGAAATAATGCCCACCAAAAAAAACTTTCCTTCTTCACCTTGCTTTACTCTCTTAAATAGAATCTTGCTCCAACAATCACCACTCTTCTGATGCCCCTTGAAAAATAAACTTTAATTTTTAACTTCATCAATTAATGTAAAGACCCCCTTTTAACTTCCCTTATTTCTTTTATTTGATATATTTTTATCTTTTAGTGTTGATGTTGTTTGTTTTATTTAGAATCTCTGATTCCTTTAGTAGCTACTTAATTCAGTGGTAGATTATTAAAAAATTACCTCCATTGACCTATAATGGCTGTTCTAAATGAGGTGGTCATTTAATTGTCTAATAATTTAATCATTTAATTTAAGGGCATTGTAGATCATCACACATTACTTTTCTAGCATATTTAAAAATTTTAAAAAAAAATTTTAAAATTACATTTAGACTTCATTAAAAATTTGTTTTGGAGATAAAAAAATTACATTTGGACTTCATTAAAAATTTGTTTTGGAGATATGACATCAGTTTGCAATGTTTTTTCAATAATTGATATATCACTAAATATTTTCATTATTAGATTCTACCATTTGATATGTTTTATGAATTCCAGGAGAGTTCAGTATTTTATGAGCCCCTTTTTCACAGGAAAAGAATGCTTGAAAGTTTGAAACATGCTCTATGTGGGTTGCACCTCATAAATGGAACTTTTCACATCCACTTCAGTGGCACTATCTATTCTACAAACAATTGTCTAAGATTTTGAATCAAATTTCATACCTTGGACACAAATCACCAGCACATCGCACATTAATAGAATTGCGTAAATATGTTGCTTTCACGGTATACAAAGAATGAAAAGCTAGCTAAAATTATGAGCAAAAAATCATTGAGTTGCCCTATATTGAAAGTGGTAATGAAAATGAACGATGCCTCTAATTATAACCTACAGCAGGAGTGAATATTTGTAGCACTGCCCTACATTCTGTTAATTGTCTGTAAAGAATACCTGTACTTATATTATCGACTCCATTATTCTCTAAAAGATGGTTTTCACAAAGTTGCTAAGAATTTGTCAGTGTTTTTATTTCATTGTTGTTTTAGAGACTTCTTGTGCTTCAACACAACTACCTTGTTGGCATAGTTTATATTTTTCCATATTTGAACAATTTCTATGGCAATTATCCAAGTTCACGCTCCTTTTCTCTGGAATCCACCATGATACCTGTCATAGATAAATTTGAGTAAAACAGAGATTGCAAGGAAAAGTTTCTTATAAGTCTGATGGCATTTTAAGCTTGAAAGTGCACTTTCTGAGTGGTGTGAATGCGTACCGGGCCAAAAGTAAGTTATAAATGAAGTTAAAAAGTGCACCAAATAAGTGCAAAAGGCTAACAAAAGAATAGTATAAAAAGAACCATGGTTGTCTCTTAACAAGGCATGATACATGGTTTTTTTTCCTTGGAAATGAGGAATCCAAGAATAAACAAATGATAAACCAAAAGTTATTGCAAAAGAATTTTCTACTTAAAGAATTTAGAATGTACATGGGTGTAGGAGAGGGTACCCTATGAGACGCAATTTTGCTTGTTGTCTGCAGTGGAATCACTAACATCGCACACACTAACTCTGCATGCAATCTGCAAAACAAACAAATTAGTTAAGTAATTGGAGCTTCTACAATCCAATATTATTTAGATATTTTAATTTTATGAGATCTTATATATTATTTTGTGAAGGTCCTCGCTGGGCTGGCAGCTCGTGGGCTTCATGCCCTTGCTGGGTTGTCGTGCTCCAGGTCTCAACCTCCATCAAAAAAAAATTCACAAATCATCCACCCTAGCTAGTTAAAAGGCAGGGTTACCATTATTGTAACTAGTGTCTGAATCTCACCTTAGAACCACCTGGCCTACCGCTAGTGAAGAAAAATATAAGTAGTAATATCCAATTATCTATTACATTATTTCAATGACAATTTTTCAAGAGTAATGTTGATGGATAGATTACTTGAACTCTTTAATTGTTTAATTGCGGTGTTAAAAGTTAGAATAATGGTTGAGGGATTTATAATTTTTTGTTAATATTATATCAATGATGATTCTCATGAGTAGTCACTTTGTGTTATGATGATTCTCATAAGTAGTCACTTTGTGTGAACATTTATTTGGAATATCTACTTAAACTCTGAACCTTTTAAATGCAGTGTTGAGAGTCAAAAATCATCTTGAAGGAGAACAGGTAAAACAAGGAAATCGTGTAGTGTGTTTCTCCAATAGAAGAGAGGAAGCTCTAGGGCTTCGTGGTTTTGTATTTGATTTGAATGTAAAATTAAATACAGACCCCCAAACCTCGCAAATGCTCTACATCTACTTGAGATTGTCTTGTATATATGTTAATTTGAAGGCCTTCATTGAGTTTTTGAATTTGAATAGAAGGTATTATGTGAAGCAGTTACTATGGCAAAGAATTACTTATCATTGTCATGAATATGATGGAATGTCTTTGATGTCCATCTGTAATACCCTAAAAATGGTCACCTAAACCATGGGCCCCTAATCTCGACAACATCACCAAGGTCCTAACCAAAGGCACTTAAATCAACCTTGAGCACCTAATTAATTAATAATTCGATCATTAATGTTACATGGCAAGTTAATCACTCTATATTAAATAATATTTATTAAATTAATTAAATCATTTCAAGTAAATCATTTTGATCAATTATCCTATTTATTTAATTAAATATCCTAGCATATTTAATAAATAAATAAATTTGTCATTTAATCATAAAAAAAGAATTAATTTATAAAAAGAGATTAATTTAAAGAAAAAGAGGAATTAATTTACAAAAAGAGATTAATCACAAAAAAAGGAATTAATTTGCAAAAGAAAGAGTTAAATTGAGAACAAAAGAAAAGAATTAAATTGAGAGAAGAAATCAAACTTAAGATGTTTCTTTTTCTAAAATTGAGATAACTTGAGAAATCAGAAAAGCAATTAAATTGAATTAATCATCTTCTCTAAAATTAAAACTTAAAGCTTTTCTTGAAGAAAGAGGTTCAATTATATTGAAAAGCCTTTTTCTAAATAAAAATCTTGAGCAAATTAAAGAAAAGTGCATGGAATCAACTATTTTTATCTCAAGTGAACTTAGTGTATTCTATCTTTTGTGTTTTAAGAAAAATCTAAGAGGTAGGAGAGTATGCTCTTGTCTGCATGGACAATCAGAAATCTAGACCCTCGAAGATTTTTCTAAGTTTGAGATTTGTGTACCTTTAGGGGGTCTGTCACAGTGGGAAAAAGTAATCACCCTGTGAGAACGGCCCAAGTGAGTATAGCTAGACCTGAGCATTCCAACTCACTATAATAAATAGGCCTCTGGTGATTAAAGTCTCAGAGGATAGGATTATTTGAGTTTTCTCTTTGAGATCTCTCATATCGAGCATTTTGTAGGGTCTCACGGTCTCAATCACGTTTACGTGACTACATCTTGTTTCGATACCTTGCCAGGCTATAAGCCTCAATCATGCTTGCATGACTTCAAGGGGTAATTTCGAAAGAAATTCCTGACTAAGAACTATAAAATAGAGGCTACCTAATTCACCTCCAAAAGGGGGACAATCTTTGTGCAAGAGAGATAGTAACTCTCCCAAGATACTTGTCATTTTGTGCCCCCATTAGCATTTGGAGTCGGCTAATACAACGTTGAGAATCCATTGCGTGAGACTCAGCGGTCATATTTTGATTGGCTATTGGGTGTGTACCTGAATTTGTAAGCAAATGTTTTCTTCTCTAAGCAAATTTATGTAGGGTTAGTGTGTTGTGCTTGAAGTCATTATACATCTTGCGTGTTTACTGTGTTTTCATCACTGAAACTGAAACTGAGATACTAAAACTCGAGAAAATAATCAACAACATCAAAAACTCAGTGATCAAAACTCTATCCATGTCAAAAACTAGTCTCTGTCAGTCATCAAAACTCTGTCTACGTCAAAAACTAGTCTTTGTCCAGTCCTTTGTCATACGAGTCTATTGAATTATCATCTGGCTATATACGTGTTATCGTACGAGTCTTCATTGGTCCTGTCAGTTTATCATCTGGTCCTGTCAGAATTTTCATCTGGGTGTACAAAAGTGTCATTCTGGTCCTAGAGAATTGTCATCTGACCTTTAGTATACTATCACACGAATAATCATTATACTCATCAGATTGTCATTTGGAGAACACTAAACTGTTGTGTGATTATAGGCAGCAACTTGTACGAGAAAATGCCTATGTCATCTGGTAACTGTTAAATTATCGTCCGGGCCTGAAAACTCCGTCGTACGAATTCCTGATTTTGTTAGTCCAGAAACTTGTCTGTCTACACACTTTTCCAAAACTGTCATACTTGCCTAATTAGTCTACAACTAGCGTAAATCTGGTCATCATAATTTTGTGCATAAACAAATTTTGATAGTGTACCCCTGTCATTGTGTTGCATGATTTTGTCGATTATCTTTCAGCTAGTTCAATCAACTACTTATCAAACTAAATCAAACTAAGCTACTTAGATCACATCTTATACAGGATAGATCGTTCCTGAAACAAGACTGAGTCTTAGTCACTTCTTTCAAATCACTCGTCAAATGAACAACTAGCTCAAATTTGATCTTGACTTTTGCATCACATCTATCTCTCGATCACATTAGTTATAAATGCCTATTCAAACTAGAAGTTCTCACAAGAAAGTTGCCAAAGGAAAATGATCATCCTTTTCATTACAGAATATTTCATTCTTTGTAGAAGACCTCGTCTTTGACAAACCTTTGTCATCAAGTATGCCAATTTTTTATCAACCCTTATCTCCCACCGTGTCTAGAGAAAAGCGAGAAAGAGAAGTTTCTAAACATGATACTCATGACAATATTAGCACCCATGCTAATGACAATGATTCCTCATCTAGTGAGTCTAAAGCTTTTGAACCTATAGAAGTTGTTATACATAGTTGGCAAAATGATAAAGACTTCTGAAAAAATGATGAAAATCATCATGGCTAGAGAAAAAGATCATTTTCTAGAGCTAGCTAAACAAGGCGTTAAAATTCCTACTAATTATAACATCAAAACCCTTATCACTAAAGAGGAAGAGACACCATTAGCGCTGGTAAATAAACAAGTACAAGCATTATAGACTGAAATCAAAGAAATGAAAAACAAGGATAAATCATCTCCGCAATATTCTTTAGACACGATCTGCTCGTTCCCATTTTGACAAGAACCTTTACATGTCTCCATTTCCTTCAAGAGTGGATATTCCTAAGTTTGACAAATATGACAGTAATGCAGATCCTCAAGATCATGTGAGAATTTTTTTGTGCTTTATGTATGGAGTTCATGCACGAACAAACATATTGCATGCGCCTTTTCCCGAGGAGTTTAGGAGGACAAGCTATGGAATGGTTTTGAAGCCTACCTATGGGAATTAAAACTTTTGAGGAATTAGTCAAATTGTTTCTCCAGCATACTCCTATAATATTCATTATCCAGTCACTATGATCGAGCTTTGCAATACCAAATAGAAAACAGGAGAACCTTTTCTCACTTTTTTTCAACATTGGAGAAAGATGTTCTCTAGATATTCACGACCTGTTCCAGATTCTGAGAAGATGGATATTTTGTCAATAACCTGATCCCAAAATTGAAATATAATATACAAATGCAAGTGTACCCTTCATTCAACAAAATGGTAGATAGTGCTCTCATAATAGAAGACGTGTTTATAAATAAAAGAGGCATATCACTTTTGAAAGAAACACAACAAGGCTCTGGTTCCAAAGAAAAGAACAAATACTAGAAATACGACAAAGATAACAACAAAAATGTTGTTAATGATGGAATGGTAGACATTGTTAAACCAAAACCCACAATATTTAATCTGGCTAGCGACACACAAGCCCTCAAAGCAACTGAAATTGTGGCAGAAAACCCTCCGAAGAAATCAAAAGAGTGGTTTAAAGAGAAACCTTGGCTTTCAAAGCCTAAACGCGATTTCACTCATTTGGAGGAATTGTATGAATCAACTCTTAAGAATCTATTGGCAAATGATCTGATCACATTGCCAGACAACTCTAGACCATATGATCCAGAAGTTAAACCCAAATGGTCGAGGGAAAATGAATATTGTGAATATCATCAAAACACGAGTCATATAACAAACAACTGCATGAAACTCAAACATGAGATTCAAGACCTCATCGATGCTAGAAAAATTATTGTTGGAAATCACACAATTAATGTTGATCATAAAGCATTTAAAGATCCCTTGCCTGCTTATGAACAAGGTGATTCCTCAAAATACAAGGGAGGTGCCAAAGTCAATTATACCTATGCCAACAATGACCATGTGATAAACATGATTGAATCTTCATGATCTGAGTATTGCAACATGATCATAGTCAAAGATAAACAACATAAAATGTAAACTGCAAATGTTGTAACCCGCGTTCAAACGAAGGTTACTCTAAAAGGAGCTAGTTCCTCAACTCTTGATCAAACAACATCAAACCTACCGACTTCCTCAAACAAACAATCAGATACGATCATAACTAAATCTAAGCAAATGGCTTCATCATCCTCTCTTGGTTACAACATTGTTGAACAATTAAAATGAACTACTGCTCAAATCTCCATTTTTGAATTGCTTAAGATCTCTTCTGCTCATAAAGAGATCCTGGACCAAGCTTTTCTCACTACTAATGTACCCAAAGATTTAGATGTAGATTGGTTTCAATCTATGGTGGGTCACCTAACTTCACCTCACCTTCTCTGAAGAAGATGATAATTCATTGAATCGCCCGCATAACCAGCCATTACACATTGAAGCTATGATCCATAAACACCGAGTCAAACGTGTTTTGATAGATGGAGGCGTTGGGTTGAATATTTGTACCTACAATCTACTGACACTGTTGGGATTTTCTAAACATGTTATTGATCCAATAAAGAAAATAACAATCAAAGCTTATGATGAAGAAGAAAGAACCTCTAAAGATTTGGTACTATTACTGATCAGGGTAGGACTTGTGGAGAGAGAGGTTATTTTTTAGGTGCTTGACCTTCCTCTTTCATACATCATCATGCTGGGAAGGCCATGGATTCACAAAATGCAAGCAGTACCATCTACATATCATTAGTGCTTGAATTTTCCTTATAATGGAGTTGAAGTTAGTATTCTTGTTGATACAAGATACACCTATAGTGCATTGAAATAGTGTACTAATACCTTTGTTCGTCATAATAGAGCAACCTCTACAGCTGAAAGTTTAGAAACTTTGATGAAAACTTAGAAAAGAAATTAAAAATCATAGATACTAGCATGGATGGATACAAGATAGAACCTGTACTTTCATTAATGTCTCTTCTTCCATCGCCAAGATAGTTTGGAAAACCATCAGAGGCTATGAAGCCACAAACTTAAACTCCAAATGTCATTTATGATGGTATTTTTGTACAACCCTCTACTTCCCTTACAGCTGAAACAGGAGAGGAGGTTGTTCTCAAATGGCTTTTCAAAGAAGATAGTGAAAACAAACAAGTGCAAAAATGTGAGATTTCTCCTGAACAATATGGTCCAAGCTATAAGATGATTCAACACATGGGATATTCAGGTTTTGGTCCTCTAGGCAAGCGTCAAGAAGGTATTGTTGAACCTCTTCAACTACAAACTAAGTCTACAAATGATAAAGCTAGACTTGGATACCATTTAGAGGAGTCATCAAGTTAGAAACATAATTCTCATCATCAGTCTAAGTGGACGAAAAAGATACTACCTTTAACATCACAGGAAGTAAATACTCAGCAAACTCAGGAAGAATATGAAAAAGAACAAGAAGAACTGGAAATCAAGAGAGAAGAAGCACCTTGTAATCATGTTCCAACTGTATCAATAGTGACACTACAAGGAGTAGAAATCCTAAAAGATATGAGAGAAGAAATGGAAATAGTTAAATAATTGTTTGCACCACTAAACATTTTGATCACATACATAGGAATAATGCAAGTAGATGATTCAGAAACAGACTCAAATGAGTATGAATGGGGTCCAGAACCTTTATCAGATGCATCTATTGAAGAAATTCCTAAAGAACCTAGTGATATCATAGATGAAGCACAAGAGATAGTGTGCTTAAAACTATAAAAGGAAATAGAGGAAATCAGACTAAAAAGACAAGAAGACTATGAACAACAACTGAAAGAAGAAAGAGCATAAAAAAATTCTTCACCTATTGTATCTCCCTCTTATTAGATAGAGCCAATCGGGAATGGGACTAAAAATAAAGAATTGGAGGCTACAAAAGGAGGGCTAGTCATTAGTCTAGAGGAAGTTGAATAGAAAAGATGACAGAGACTATCAGAGTCATCAAGGTTATGTCAACATGTATGTCAACTACAAGTGATCATTGAACCAAATCATGAAGGAACTTGCAACATCAAAGATGTAGATATTGATACTATACATATTTTCACTAAGCCACTTGAAGAAGAGTCAGAGACTTCATCTATAGACTCTGATCGCTGTGAAATAAGATCTATTTATGACATTACCTACTTGACACCAAACTATGACTACTTCGTCATGAATTTAAAAACTTTGTCTGTTGAACCTGTTGCTATCGAACCATGATATGTAGTCCAGTTTGAAGTAGAGGATGGTGCTAGTGGTAGGTTTGTTGGGTTAGGTTCCCTAGATACTAATGTAAACTTCAATAATCATGTTCTAACTCTTCCTCGTCTCGAGACACTTATGCAAGGTAGTCTTCTAGAACTCGACTTGTCAGTCTGAGGTTGTGACGACAATATCGTGAATTCCTTTGAACCTGTTAAATCTTTATCCCTGGTACATCCTACACTTATTGACTGTAATCTCCAAGATCAACCTTTGAATATACCTACTGTAGACACCTAAAAATGTCTCATTGATCATGTACTAATTATTGCTCTAATTGATTAAATAATTCTTTAATTAAGTTAATTAATCTTATTCTTCTAATTTCATATTTCCTCATCATCTTACTAATTATTCTATTTTCAATTCTATCATCATTTAATTATTTAAACCATTTTTTAATGTTAATTAAATATTGATTATTTAATTAATTATGATTATTAATCCCTCAATTTATATAATCTTTATTATTCAAATAAATTAATTCTCAATTTCTACCTCTAATCATCTAATCATTAGCCCTTTTCTAAATATTAATTAAATATTTATTATTTAATTAATTGTGATTTAATTCTTTTAATTCAAATAATCTTTATTATTTAATTAAAGTCCATTTCTAAATAATTAAACAGTTTCTTTAAATTATTTAATTAACTAATTTATTCTTCTAATTCTAATTCCAAATCCCCAAATTCTAATTTCTTTTAATTTCATTAATTCTCCAAATTCTTCTAATTCTAATTCTTCTAATTTCAAATACATGTGCATGATTGCAAAAATCAAATTGAATTCCAAAGTCAAATTCTAAATGTATTCAAATAATAAATTGAATTTAAAATAAATTCAATATTTGAATTAAATATCATGCAAAGATTAAATTGAAAATCAAAGTCAAAGTTCAAGCACATGCTAAATTAATTAATTCAATTATCTCTTCAATCTCTATTTCTATCTTTTAGTTAGCTTTTTTCTAAATAAAGCTCTCAATCAACTTTTTCTCAATCAGTTAACTCATTTATTTATTCAATCTATTTTGTTTCACCTCCAATTCAATAGTTCAACTATCAATCAACATGTGAGCTCACCTAAGTTCCACCTCTTGATCAATTTGTTCTACCTTTCATTCAATTCTCATCCACTTATCTATAAATTGAGCATTCAATCTCTATTTTCAACAATCACGAAATTTGAATCTTTGTGTCACTTGCAGGATGCCAGCGCGATATCTGTGAGTCACCATACCACAAAGAACAGGGGAATGGAAGCCATATGCAGTCTTGGAATAGGGGAATTGATTGATATATCTTATATTCCCGTTTCTTGTTTATTTTGCATTATTCCATTGTTTGTTTGTTTGTTTGAATTTCAATTAGGATAGGGATTCGTGTTTTCCCCTTCATTCCTATTTGATTTATATTTAATGAATTTTAGCATACGACATTTTGGTGAACCCGACGTTAACTAACAACAATTTAACGTTATTTTTCTTCTATGTGATTTTGCAGTTCGTATGGATTTTTTTACTTTTTTTTGCAGGTTTGTACAGATTGCAAAACAAATTCCGAATCACGCAATCACGTTTACATCATCATGCAATCTCATAGACAGGCTCACACAATCAATCACACAGGGTCACACATTCGTGCGGACCCCATCACGCAAAAGCCTTTACTCTATCATGCATTCGATTATATACTGTCACACATTCATCAAGGTTATTTATGTGTCTGTTTATTTGCTATTTATTGTTTCTTGCTCTCCGTTCTATTAAATTATGTATGAAATTAGGTAAATCTGAATACGATTTACATTTATTGCATGCTTAATTATGTCATTTTATGGCACATAAGGTACAATTTAGAATTTCAGGTGCAAGGAGGACAAAGGAACAAAGAAGACAAGCCAGACGCTATCAGCAAATCTTAAAGGCAGAAAAGAAGATACAAGATCTAGAAAATCAACCAACCATCGACAGATACAACAGCCTAGTTCTCTCGTATAGAGTGAAATATGATTTTCTTAACATAGAATGGATGATGAGAGATCTTGCTAGGGCATCACAATCTGTTTTGCAGGTTCCAAATTAGAATTAGCTTTCTTTTTTTTCTTTTTTTTTTGTTTGGTATGTCTGTGTATCACATAATCGCTTTGTTAGGATCACACAATCGCTCTGTTAGAATCATGCAATCGCTCTGTCATAATGACACAATCAACTTGTCAAAATTATGCAATCGATCATACACAATCACGAAATCGATCAAGTATCATTACGCATTCGTGTTTTTCATAGTTTAGTTTTTTGTTTTATGTGGGTTTTATTGGGTTACTAATTATCTATTTGCAGCATGTGGTGAATTTATAGAGAGGATCAGATTATTACTGAATCATAAACACTCATGCTCTCACACTTCAGTTTTGGGCTTAAAATAAACAATGGTTAAAATGGACATGCATGTTATCTCACTTCAGTTTTGGGCTTAAAATAAACAATGGTTAAAATTGACATGCATGCATTCACATTTTAGTTTGGTGTTTTAAAATCGACATGCGCATGCATATCTCACACCTAAATTTGGGTTTTAAAATGAATGTGAATCAGGCTGCTCAATAGAATAACTCACATTTCAATTTTCTTAAAGGAAAAAACTTTTATTGTGTTTGGGGTGGACCTACTGTTGCATCAACTACCTTTCCACCCGCCTTTGGGGTCTTGGGAGAAAGGGAGAAGGCGATAACAATGCCCATTTTTTTCATTTTAGTAGTGAGCGGTATCTTTGACTGGGGATTTCATCACCCCACAAAGGTACTTCGAATTAGGATGTGTTGGGGATATCATCTCTCCCACCGTACTCTCGAGCGGGTTTTTCAAGCCACTATATAAATATACTGGTCAGGCGGCTAGAGTGTTGAGTGAATTCGATGTATGTAGGGGCCTTTCCTACATCGATAAGCTCAACTGAAGTCTTAAGTGGCTTTCTCTGAGAATCCGTCATTGGATCGAGACCCCCCAAAATTTTACAATAAGATCTAACTTAGTAGCCCAAATCCTACATTCAGTGATTCTGGAAGTGTGGATCTTACCTCATAGATACCCCTCATGTACCTTTCATTATGAGACATAAATCCCTCAGTGATAAGATCTTTGAATCTTCGGGGTAAGAGATACTAGCATGCCCAAGAAGTGTGTGCCGTGGAGTGGAGCCAGTGCTACCAGACTCTCTATCTGTTCATCTTGTTTTGGTATTTTGTTGCCGGGCCCTCATTGAATGGTGTCCACATTACAGCCTAAGATTGTTTTCTATGCTTTTATATGTATCATTGTACCAAACCAATATTGAGTCACTTTTTGGGCTATTTCAGACCCTATCTTACATATCTCTGAATTCTCAGAGTTGGTCAGAACACAGTTCAGTCAACTATACATGTCTTCAAACAACTGTTCTCAAATTTGGAAAACAATAATTTTGTCCTACACACAGAATTACTGGAAACAATGTCCATCTTGAAACGTCAGACAGTCCTACAAAATCAAAACTTTACATACTTGTGACCATAGGCAGTCCTTTCATAGTCCTCATAGTCCTCATTTACATCCTTATTATCGTCCTTAGTCCTTTCATAGTCCTCATAGTCCTCATTTACATCTTTATTATCGTCCTTAGTCCTTGCATAGTCCTTATTTATGTCCTTATTATCGTCCTTAGAACTTTGATTTCTTGCATAGTGTTCATTTATGTCCTTATTATCGTCATTAGAACGTGCATAGTCCTCATTTACATCTTTATTATCATCCTTAGAAGTTGCATAGTCCTCATTTACGTCCTTATTATCGTCCTCATATACATCCTTAGATTTAGTCCTTATCTAGACCTCATATACATTTGTCTTAGTCCATCATCATTTGCATAATCATCCTAGAAAGTCATACCATGCGTCTTAATGGGTCTCCCAGGTGATGGTTTGCTCCCTTCGAGCAACCTAATCTAGTGCCAAATGACGATCAATGAGAAATCATTGACGGTTTGAGTAACTTGGTTTGGCAATTAAAGAGAAACACACCTCATTATATAGAAGTCCAGTATGAGCTAAATATAAAGTATAAAATTTCCTATAGAATTGATAGGAAATTGCTGCAGAACTTCTAAGAGAAGAGCTTGAAAAAATTGTGTTGCAAAAATCTTGAAATACTCAACAAGTCTTATGTCAAAATCTTCAATAGAGAGTCTAGTCCAGTGTTGCATATTCCATATTTAGGTCTAAACTCTTACATTATTGTCATCTTGCATTAGGTTCTAAACCATCCTCATATAGAAGTCTTAAATGCCCATCACAAGGTCACAAAAGGAAAAAAGTAAGATGGACCCAAACAATGACCTATCAGTAAATCCAACTTGGAACATGGACATATCAACTAGTCAATAGTCAAATCCTCAAGCAATGCCCAAAATAAATGAACTACAACAAAATTTAATATGTGAAGAGATTGAATTAGCTCAACAGGACCCGCATGTCCTTATGATCTTAGACACTCTTATACATAATGATAGGGACAAATATCTCTCGTTGTTATTACAAAATGGGGCCAAGTTACCTGAAGATTTTGGTATCACAATAATATTACCACTAGGAAATACTTTAGGTTCAAATAGTAGTCAAATACCACATATGACACAAACACAAGTGATGACCTCAAGTTTTCCTCAGAATGCACCCACATCATCTATACATACAAATGTTATTTCAAACTCAAATTCTCAATCAAGTGCATCATCCTCAACAAGAAACGTTAGTGCACCAACACAGGCTATACTGATAATGTCAAGTGTCTCAACACCTATTCAAACACAAGTTCTGCATACAAGTGCGACTCAACCTTCAGTTTCCTATTCCATAGGATCTACATACAATCATCAGGATACAAACCTAGGTTTCACTAATACAATGAGTACAACTTAGTCAAACATGGGTTCACATATCTCTTATTTCATAGTACCTAGTGGAACCCATAACACACATCTTTATAATTATGGTACCTTTCAACAACCTCCTAGTTATACTACCACGAATCCTTTTGTGGGAAATATACATGCACAAAGTGTACCTCTGACTCAAACAAATATGTCCCAACAAGTACAGAATCTACAACAACAGATGACAACTTTGCAAATTGGTAACGATAAAAAGAGCTACACAATGCAAGAATTACATCCTTATCCTTTCGATCACACATTATACATGTCGCCTTTCCCACCATATTTTGAAACACCAAAATTTGATAAATATCGAGGGAAAGGTGATCCTAGAGATCACATCAGAGAGTTTTTTATGGCATGTATAGAGGTTGCAACTGAAGACACTTATCTAATGAGATTGTTTCCTAAAAGTCTAGGAGGCTCAGCCTTGGAGTTGTTTTCACATTTACCACCAACTATCACATCATGGGGTGAATTAGCTAAACATTTCATTGCTAACTTCTCGCATAACATTGAAACCCTAGTCACTTTGATGGACACATGTGCCACAAAATAATATGAGAATGAGACATTCACATCCTTCATACAAAGATGCAGAGCTCTCTATAGGAGGTGCAAGACTATTATTCCAGAAATGGAGCAAGTTGACATGTTCACATAAAATTTAATCCCTAAAATCAAGTACCCGATACAAATGCAATGTTTGACCATATTTAAACAAATCACTGAAAAAGCCTTAAAGTGTGAGAAAGGACTAGTAGAACAAGGTCTCATAAAATATGGCAATAACAACAATAATGATAAATCCAAATTTTGGTCAGAAAACAAAAATGTGACCAACAATGGTGTTGTAGACGTCCGTACAGTGAACAAAACTCAACCGGTCTTGTCTTTACAAGGCCAAGGTCAATCATTTAGTCCACACATGGAGAATAACACTATATCGACCAATGTAAACATTTCTCAAACTATGAACACAAAATTCCCAAGGGTAAATGCTCCAAAAATGAATTACACACCTCTAGGGGAACCTATTGAATCAAAGTTAAAAAAGTTGATACAAACAAACATGATCACTTTGCCAGAAGTAAGAGTATATGAACCAAGTACTTTCAATCCTACATGGTGGAATGATAGTGATTTATGTGAATATCATCGTACTAAAGGTCACAAAACTACAAGTTGCTATAAATTAAAAAACTTAATCCAAGACATGATCGATCAAGGTGACATCATGATTGACACCAACAAAACTTCAACAAACACGAATCATAAAATATTTAAGGATCCATTTGTCAAACATGACAAAGGGAAGGCATCTACATCGGGAACACAAGACAACACAACTAACTACACAAAAGTCTCATACGACTATATTATTCATGCCATTAGCTCAGGAGATGTAGTAAATGATGATTCACAGGAAACACTTGATAATGATGAGCAATATCAAGAGACTTACAACGATGATAATAAAATTTGCATGTTGTCAGAAGCACCAAAATATGATGAAGACAAGAATCTTTGTCTTATGGACTGGGGCATGAAGAACTGTTTCATTCGGGATGGTTTAAAGATGAACTTATAGCACATATCATGGTGTAGACACCTAAAAATGTCTCATTAATTCTACACTAATTATTCATGTATTTTTAATTAAGTAATTCTTTAATTATTTGATTAAACTAACTATTTCTTCTAATCATCGCCCTTCAAAACTTCTAATTATTCTATTTCTATTCTCAAATCATTTTAATCAGTTAACCATATCTCAATTATTAATTGAATATCAATTATTTAATTAATTGCGACCTTTTCCTTAGTTAAATAATCTTTATTATTTAATTAATTCTATTTCCTAACTTTAAATAATTTCATTTAAATTATTTAAATTAATTAACTTATTCCTCCAATTCCCCAAATTGTAATTTCAATTAATTCCATCTAATTTCATATTCCCAAATTCACATTTCCCCAAATTTGAACTTCAATGCATTTCAATTAATTTCATATTTTCCCCAAATCTGAATTTCAGTTAATTTCATGTGCATTTCAACATTCGAATGACCAAATTCAAATCAAAATTAAAAATGAAAATCAAATTCAATTTCAATTTCCTACAACACATGCTAAAATTAGAACTGATTGATCAAATTAGTTGACTAGTCAGCTAACTTAGTTAACTCATCAATCATCCTTTTTAACTCAAACTCAATCCACTTATCTCTCCAATCAATCCAGTCAACTAATCCATCTATTCAGTCTATTGATCAATCAATGGAGTTCACTCTTCAATCAACCTAGTTGACTACTCAATCAAATGAATTAACAAATCAATCAATTGAGTTCACTGATCAATTTAAATCAATTATCTATCAATCAACACTTGAGTTCTATTTCTCACCCCCTTTGTGTTGAAAATCTATAAATTCAACCTCTTTTCTCAATTCAATCTAGAATCACAGTCTTCAATATTGTTGTCTATCTTATGCAAGGAATCAAGTGCAATACCTGAGAGCCACCTACATCAACAACAATGGAGAAGAGCAATGGAAGCCTTGCTATGTCAATTGAGGGAGTCTTAGATAGATTATTCTTTCAATTCAATTGATATTAGTTTTATTTCATTGTAATTTAGGAGTAATATTGATTAGATTTAGAATTATGATTCACTTTTTGATATTTGATTATGCAATTTACACTTTTTACTGCCTGAAAATATTTGGTGAACCTGACGTGAAACACTCTAACCTTCATTTTCTGTTTTGACAAATTTTGCAAATCCGTACGTGCACAGGAAACTGGATATCATAATTGCATACGCAGAAATTCGCAATTGCCGATAACATGTCGCAATTGCTATGACATCATATCACAATTGCTCAAACAAGATATCGCAATTGCTTAAATAGATAGCAATTTCTCTAAAGGATTGAAAATTCAAAAAAGTTTTCATTTTTGCATTATTTTGTCTTGCGCATCTAACCCTGAAATTTTATTAAATTATGGAAAAATTAATTTCTGCATATAAAATGTATTTAATCCAATGGAAGGAAAGGTGAATTTTAGAATTTAAAGTGCAAGGAAAGTAAAACAGCATAGGAGGCAACAAAAGGCTTATCAAAGGCTTTTAAAGGCTGAAAGGGAGCTCCGTGAGATCGAAGAAAAAGAGGAGATTTCTCAGTATCACAGGATCATCCACCATTTTTTAACCAACTACAAATTCTTCGACAAAATTGATGTGATGGCTCATGTAGTGTGGGACAATATCATCATAGAATAACCCTTCTATCTTCTATTTTTCTGTTAAAAATTCAAAAATCCAAACAAAAAAAAGATTCGCAATTGCTATCATATCATATCGCAATTGAGAAGTCATCATGTCATAATTGCTTATACAGTAATTCACAATTGATGTGATATCAGTTTGTATTTGCCTTTTAGGTAAGTCACATTTGATAGATTCAATTTTTCATTTTCTGTTATGTTGCAGTTCTGGTTTTTACCAGGATATCTTTATGTCTGTAAAGAGACAGAACTCTGTAACTAGAAAATTAGGCTGGACAACCCACCATATGTTGACTATCGTTATTTTCTCTGTAGGGTTAGAGTAGAAATATTTCCTTTTGGTGCTTTTAATAAAGAACAATAAAACTTTCATCATTGCTATGCTGGTTAAAATGAACACCATGTTTGTGTGGAGCAACATCTCCACTTAGAATAGAAAATCATTGCAATGGAAGGGTAAAAAAGAATTTTGTTTTTCGTGTTTTTGAAGGAATAGGTATTATGCTCTCCCCTTCAATGGGTGATTAGAAAACCAAACTCTCTTCTTTCATTCTTTCCTTTATTTTTTGCAATTAAATCCTTTAGAAGGCTTGCCCTCCCAAGTTGCCCTTAGGGCACCATTAAGGTCGGTGAGAGGGGAATGACCTAAGTGGCCAAAGGCTAAGGCCAAGTAATCCAAGCCACTATAATCAAATGCGTATGTGATGAAAATCATGTGCGACGAGTATTACATGTTGTCACAATGGTGTTATGCCTCCCTTGATTCTTATATGGTGCATTAAAATCTGTAGAGCGTAACCTCTACAGATTGGGAGACCTCCCTTAACAGAGTGTAAAATGTTGCTGATTGTGACCACTCGAACAGAACTCTATCTAAACACCATAGAAATTAGAAGCCAAGTTGAGTCACTAACCAGACACTTGTTTAATCACAATGCAAGGGTGGGGAAGAATCTTCCCCCAAGACACTCACCATATATCTCCCAGGATAACGAGCCACTTGAGGAGCAATCTTCTTTGGTTAATTTCTGAAAAAAGGCAAAAAAATGGGTGCACCCTAGGGTGTAACACGACTATTTGAGCTAACAGAGTATCAAGATGTGGGTTGTGGTAATACTTGTGATCTTTTGACCTTAGGAGAGTCTGTCTGATGTGATATCAAATTGCCCAAATACAACGAAAATAAAATGGGGTCTTGAAAAAGATTCTAACATTCATGGAAATCTGAAAAACTTTCCTAAACAATTGTTATTTTCATGGTTTTATTCTTTTGATATGACTTTTGTGTCCTTTTTTATACTCTGACAAATTCAAAACATTACAAGATACAAATCAAAACAAAGTCAAACTTTCAGTATCCAACAAGATCAAACAAAACTTCAACAAGGACAAGTGTCAACAACAAAAAACCAACGTCAGAACCAAACCTTTTGCACAAATTCAAAGATGATGAACATGTTACTTTCAAGTGATCATAGGTCTTAGATATTCAATCCATGTAGAGGTTCCATTAGAATCATCACGTAAAGTCTTCACAAAAGTCATTTCCACCAAATTGTCTTAAGGTTAGTATTGCATCAAATTATAGGAATCATACCTAAGTGCATGGGTATTAGAGAAGATGGAGAATTCCCATTCGAACAACCAAATCTTAGGCCAAATAATGATCAACTATAGATAATTGATGGTTTAGAGAACCTCGCTTGGGAAGTAAGAGTCAATCATGCCCAATATGATACAGTTGAGGTTGTCATAGATGATGAAATCCGAAAGTTTGTTTGTCTCAATGAGAAACTAAGGAAAAAGATACAAAGAGTTGTATACACCTAAAAATGGTTTGAAGATAGTTAATTAAATACGCAGTTATTTGATTAATTCCCCTTCCCAATTAATTGAATTCACGAGCAATTTAATTAATTTCTCTACTCATCTACTAGTAAATAAATCTACATGATTTATCTATATAGTTCATTTCATATCCCCCATTGATTAATTAATTCTAAATTAATTAATGTCCCCCCATATAAATCAATTCTTCTAATCCCTAATTAAGATTAACAAACTACAGTTTGTTGAGATTAATTAACATTTTTTAAATTATTTAAATTTCTAAATTCAAATGAGCACATGGCTCCTAACTTTTAACCACCTAACCTAACCATCCCCTAACCTAACCCATTCCACCTAATCCTAGGTCTAACTAACCCTATCTTATCTTGCACATTCTAACCTCCTTATCCTAACCTCCCATGGTGTGGATATTCTCTCCTTGAGACACATGGCACTTTTGCCACATGTCTCCTCCCTTGGACACTTGCCCTCTTATGAGCAAGGCTCCTTGACACTTGTCACCACAGAGATGACAAGTGTCCCTTCCTCCAACCTCTTCTCCAACTTCCTCAATCTTGGCCCTTGATGTCTTTAGATCAGATCTGGACCATTGATTCCTACCACCTCAGCTTTGGCCTTGGAATTCCTATAAATATCCCCCATTTTGGAGTAATAAGGATCCGATCTCATATCAATTTAGACATTGTTACTATAGGCATATCCATCCCTTGCATTCATATTTTCAGCATCATTACTATAGGCATTTTCATTTCCATCATCTAGTAATTAGATTTTGGATTAATCATAGCATGATAACCTAGTTTCTTAGATCATGCATTTCATATCATTTTCATAATCAATCATGATCAAATTGGTACTCAACTTTTGAGTTGCCACTTTGGAGGTCATTGCTCCACTGAGAGCCCATCAATCCAACACCTTCAAGGTCCTCAAGAATAGAGGAAAATGGGACATTTTAAGGAAGGCTTATGGATTGCATTTTTAATCTAGTTTTCAATTAAGCTTTTTAATTACATTTTCTTGTCTCATTATATGTGTATGCCTTTCCTATTTACCACATTTTTAGCATCACATTAATTGGCGCCCACCATGGGGCCTAGCCCCTTTGATCTTTAACAAGTTTGCTTGTAGAAAATTTCATTGACGGGTTGATTAGCTCTTTAAGAGTGCAGATTAGCTCTCTTGGGCTCCTGAATAGCATTCTTGGTCTCTATTGTGGCATTCTGGCACCTCAAATGACGCTTTTAAGAGACTTCTCAACTCTGTTTTTATGTTTTTCTATACTTTAGCACTTTCAGTCTGTACTTTAGCATTTTTGGTATGTATTGTGGCATTTTTGGCACATTTGTCAATGTTTTCAGTCTATTTGACAGTGTTTCTAGTGTGTAGAACAATGTTTCTGGTGTGCAGGACAGTGTTTCTGGTGTGCAGAGCAACGTTTCTGGTGTGCATAGCAGCGTTCTTGGCATATATGATGGCGTTCTTGGTCAATTTGATGGCATTTTTAAATTTTTATTGATTTTGCAAATATTGTATGTTGCATTCCTCATTTATGCTTCTAGACTGTCACTTTCCCGAACCTAATTTATAGATTGTTGGTTTTGCAAGTACTTATTTCGTTGTGAAAGATCGGAGTCATAAACTATTTCACTGTCAAAGAATGCAATATAAACTACTAACTTTGTTTGCAGCCGCGGGATTTTGCACTTATTTTGGATAAATTAGGCACATAGACTAATTACAATGGAAATGAACAAACATGTCTTATGTGTTTTGATGATAGGCGAGTATGTTCTCACATTTCTTAGGTGATCAAAAAGCCATACTCATCCTTTTCTTTCAATAGTGCATATCTTTAGTGGGTCTGCCCTCCCGAGGACCTAATAACTCTTAGCCATTAAGGCTAGTGAGAGGGGAATGACCCAAGTGGGAACGACTAACACCAAGTACTCCAACCCACTATAAAATAAACGTGATTTGATGAAAATCAAGTCAACAACAATGCTTGGGAATAGCTCTCCTCCGTACCTTCGGGTATATCAAACCTTGGTTTTCAAGGTTGGGAGACCTCTTAATTGAGTTTATACCTCGATGCATTGAACGAATCCCTTACTAGTTCCAATTAAATTAGAAGCTACCCAGTTTACCTCTGAACATTATTAAATTCTTAATGCATGGAGGGGGAAGAATCTCTCCTTAAGATACTCACCATATGTCCCTCTTAAGCATATGTGTGAACTCCCCTTTTGAGACATTATTGCTAGGCTCATAATGGGACTCCACTAGCTCTAGCAAAGGCAAAAACATGGGCACCCTTTAGGGGGTGACAAGGTTGTGTGAGTTGACAGGGTAGCAAGTTGTGGGCTAAGAACTAATAATGAAGTCAATCTCCTTAGGATAGATTGATTGATGTGTTTTCAATTGTTCAAAACCTGTGAAAACTTGGGCTTTCTTTAAAGCTTCTTGAACATACACTTTATGTGTCCTTTGGGACAAAAATACAATCTGATTTCTATGTTTGTAAGTCAAGTCAAGATCTCATCCATTAAAATACAACAAACATTGAAAACTCAAACTTCAAATTGTCAAATTCACAAGTTTCACAATAGATTAGCTCTTTCAGTCCAAACAGTCACACCTACGGTCCAAACAGTCGCATTCATAGTCCAAACATTAGCTCTAACAGTCCAAACAGTCGCACCTATGGTCCAAACGGTCGCATTTCCAGTCCAAACGTTAGCTCTCTTGGTGTGAATGTTAACTTTCTCATATTTCAACATTAACTCTCCAAGGTTGAGCATATTAGAGTTTCTGGTCTAAACAGAAGAGTTCCTGGTCTAAATAGCAGAGTTCCTGGTCTAAACAACAGAGTTCTTAGTCTAAATAGTAGCTCTCTTGATCTAAAGGTCAGCTCCCTTTGTCTAATCAACAACTCTTGTGAGTTGAATGTCAAATTTCTCATGTTGCAGCATTAGATCTCCTAGTTTTTACTTTTTAAGGTCTAAATACCAGTTCTTTGAGTCTGAAAATCACAAAGTTGGATTAAAATTGCAATCTCCTAAGTTCAAACACTTAATTGGTTAAGTTTACACATCATTATTTGAACTTTAGAGTCACTGTATTATAGAACAGAGTTCTTGGTCATTATGTCAGTGTTTCTGGTCTGTCTGTTAGCGTTTCTGGTCTATTTGTCAGTGTTCCTGGTCATTCTGTCAGTGTTTCTGGTCCATCTGTTAGCATTTTTGGTCAGTATAGCAGCATTTTTGGTCACTATAGAAGTGTTTCTGGTCTATTTGTCAGCGTTCCTGGTCATTTTGTCAGCGTTCTTGGTCATTCTATCAGCGTTTCTGGTCTATTTGTCAGCATTCCTAGTCATTTTGTCAGCATTCCTGGTCATTCTATCAGCGTTTCTAGTCTATCTGTCAGTGTTTCTGGTCAGTATAGCAACATTTTTGGTCAGTATAGCAACATTTCTGGTAAGTTTTTCTAGCGTTTTTGGTCAGTATAGCAGAGTTCCTGGTCATTTTGTCAGTGTTTCCAGTAAACTACATCAAAATCATAAAACAAAAACAACCCATTTCACAAACAGTCAAACATAGAGACTAGGTCATCTTCTTGGGTCATTCAATCAGGTTATCTTTTGTCAAATTAGATTCAAGAGCTAGACACACTAAAGGTCTCAAGTATTCACCTCAAACAAGTTTAAAGATCTAATACCTTAGAGTGCAACATCACATTTTCTTAGATAAACTGATCATTCAAACATAGTTTCTCATCAGGATCTATCATCCTTTTATCACGAAACTACAACACTTGATCATAATAACCTCGTTCTTCATCGTAGGATATATCATTCCTACTAGACTTGGTTCTTATCAAATCATCACCATTGCACTCCAAAACTGAAGATCAAAAAACTTGCAAACCTTTAAACACTTGAATCCTCTTTTCGTGTCATATTGCGCTATCACATTTATCTTGACATTTGATCCCTTATCAAAACAATTTTTTAGACAATCAAATCCTAGCACAATATCAAACACACGTATATGCTCATTCTAACTAAAGCTCAGAGACAGAAGATTGCAGAAATGAAAATAAAAACTTTTGAAATAGCTAAAAATCATAGCAACATGGCATACTAGAACAAAAGACAAGAACGCATAACAAGCCAACATATCAGATAAATCAAACAAGTCCAAAATCAAAATCCAACCATGTCAAAACCTAACAGAGATTCAAATACATATCCAAAGAAAGGTGGCTCTTTTATGCAACTCTTAAAGAGATCCCTAAGAGATTTGGATGAGAAAGATCAGAAATCACACACCTATATCTAGCAATGGTTTATCCCCCCATAAGAAAATTGACTCTCCAAAGGCATCTATTCTTACACATCTTAAAAAATTGCAAGAACCTTCCATACCATCCTCACCAACAATACACCCAAAGATGATGTTCCCCAAGAGACATCCATAATGGCTATCAAACCCATTTCAGAGGATCATATTCAAATCCCATATCCTTCATGTCCAAGCATTGATTCCTTGCAACATCCCCATAACGCTCCCTTGCAAATTGAAATCCTCATTCATAGAACACTCATTAAACGTGTCCTAATAGATGGAGGAGCTGGCTTAAACATTTGTTCTTTGAGTCTTGTTTGTGCTCTAGGTTATTCAGAAGATGCAGTTGATCCCCAGAAAAAGATCACGTTCAAAGCATATGATGAAGAAGAGCATTCCTCTAAAGGAATTGTGATATTACCCATCAGAGTGGGACCTTTGTAGAAAGACACAACATGCCAAGTTCTAGACTTGGACTTATCATATAACATACTCCTGGGAAGACCCTGGATACATGACATACAAGTTGTTCCATCCACATATCATCAATGCCTAAATTTCCCTACAATGGGCAGGAAATCTCGATCTTAGCAAATCCAAATCCATTTTAGTATTGTAGTAATCTCAAACCAACTCAAGAAATAATTTTTCCTCATAACAGGGAGGCATCATCTTCAAACACACAAACTAAAGAAAAATCATCTGCCTCAATTTTGTCAAGTATGGAAAAACAAATGCAGCTAAGAGATCGAGGGAATGGAGAATATTCAATATCCCAATTACCACTTTCTCCTAAATCCTATGGAAAACCATCAAAATCTAAACAACAACCAATTGTGAAACATCTTTCAATATTTGATGGAGCATTTGTTAGTGTTGGGACCTTATCAGAGGAAATAGAAGACAAAGATGTGCTACAGTGGCTATACAAAGATGAAGAAGTCCAAACAAATATCAACAATGTCAGAATACCCACTGAAAAATATGGAAAAGGATTTAACATTCTTCAAAAAATGAGATACACTGGAACAGGTCCTATAGGAAAAAGAGTATCTCAGAACCTATCCAACCTCATACTCAGTAGGCTATAGACAAATCAAACTTAGGGTATGGACAAGTTACTCTACCAGAAGGCACATTTTCTAACCAACAACAAGAAGAATATGAAAATAGACAAGAACAACTTGCAATTGAATGGGAAGAAGCATCTGCTAAGCAACAAGCACAAACAAACATGAAATGGAAAAAGAAGCAATCCTCAAATCAATAAGAGAAACAAACCAATTATACCTCCCAAGCAACATTAACTCTCAATCAAAACAAGCATGAACCTAGTACTAATCAAGGAGAGCTGGTAGTAAAGTTGACATAACTCAATCTCAGTCTAGAAGAAGTTGAATATGAAAGAAGAAAAGATATAGCTAGAAAAGCAGAAGAAATGCTATATGACCAAATCTGTAGATTGCAGGCTGCAAGTGATACAGATTCTAATGAATGGGAATGGGATTCTTATCATTCTGAAAAATCAGTTGAAGAAAATTGCTTTGAAGAAGATGTAGGAGTTGATGTAGTTCACACGTATGCAGGGCAAACATTAGGAACTAGTTCACTTGAATTAGAATCACATTTGGCTGACTTGGACTTAATTGAGGATGATCAATAACTTCTTGTGAGAAGTCATTCTGATGAGGGTACTATTCTAGACATTGACATACATATTGAAAACTTTGATACATCAATCATGACCCTAAATACTCTCTAAACATCTCAACCTGATGACCCCCTACCTCTAATCCACCCCAAACTTATTGATTGGGAAAATGAAGGACATATTGCCATTGATACCTTTCTGAATGACCATGCCATATCCGTATATCTTAATGCAATCGAACCCACAACAGCTTTCACTAGGAATTTCAGCAACGCATCTTCTAGTCAATTGGGTGCCAAATCTCCTAATCTCAAAAAGGAAAATAAAGAAAACAATATCAGGTCTAATGCTGAAAACCATTTCTTCGCAACATTAGATTAGGAAAAAGTAAAAAGAAAGGACACATCTAACAGTGAAAACCTCCTCGAGGTGCTGGAAGATGGGAGATTTGACACTTTACTTGAGTACTATCAAGAAAGGTCATCAATTTTGATCGAACCAATAGAGGCAGTTAACATTGGGACAACAGAGCAACCAAAGACCCTACATCCAGGAACTTCTCTGTCAGAAGAAGAAAGGAAACAATATATGGAATTCTTCAAATGACAGCAAATCAATTTTGCCTAGTAATATGTAGACATGTCAAGATTGGATCCAGAGCTTATTATGCATCACTTAAAGGTCAATCCAAGAGCCAAACCAGTCAAATAGAAATTAAGAAAGATGCATCCACATATCGCTCTCCTTGTCAAAGCAAAACTAAAAAAATTACTAGATGTAGGATTCATCAGACCTATAGCATATCCTCAATGGGTATCAAACATCATTCTTGTTTCAAAACTAGACAAAAGTATGAGAGTATGCACAAACTTCAGAGATCTTAATAATGCATGTCCAAAGGATGACTTTCCTTTACCTAACATTGACATCATTATAGATTTAACGGTTGGACACTCCATGTTTTCTCTAATAGATGGTTTCTCCAGATACAATCAGATTAAAATAGCACCTGAAGATCAAGAAAAGACAGCTTTCACATGTTCGTGGGGTACTTTTTGCTGGAACGTCATGCCTTTTGGACTAAAGAACGTAGGTGCCACATATCAGAGAGCTATGACAATGATATTACATGACAGGATGCATACATTCATGGAAGACTATGTGGATGACATCTTGGCCAAATCATACAACAAAGAAGAACATATCGAGATACTCGAAAAGATCTTTGACCAGTTAGAACAGTACAAGCTACGGCTAAATCCTAAGAAATGTGCCTTTGGTGTCACTTCAGGAAAGCTATTGGGATACATTGTTTCAGCTAGAGGTATCGAAGTAGATCCAGCTAATGTCAAAGCAATCATGGAAATGGCATCTCCCAAGAATATAAGTCGACTCGGATCACTCCAAGGAAGACTCCAATCAATCAGAAGATTTGTGGCTCAACTAGCAAATAAATGTCAACATTTACTCATCTATTGCATAAAAATGTTCATATCAAATAGGACCATCAATGTGAAGACGCATTCAACAAGATCAAGGCATATCTCATGTAATCACCCGTTCTAATGTCACCAATTCTAGGAAAGTCGTTATTACTCTATGTATCGACCACTGAAGTATCATTAGGAGTTATGCTCACACAACAAGATAATGAAGGAAAAGAACGAGCCATCTACTACATCAGTAGAATACTAGTGGGATATGAGCTCAACTATTCCCCAACACAAAAAGCATGCTTGGCGGTAGTTTTTGCTTCTCAAAAATTAAGACACTGTCTACTATCTCACTCCATCAAGTTGATAGCTAAAATCGATCCATTGAAGTATTTTCTTAGCAAGGAAACATTGACAGGATGACTAGCAAAATGGATTATGATTCTAAGTGAGTTTGATATTGAGTATGTAGACAGAAAAGCTATCAAGGGACAAGTCATTGCAGACCAACTAGCTGAGGCACTGCTTCAAGATGATCGTCCTTGGAAAAATGAATTTCTCGATGCTGATATCCTAACAATCACCACAAAAACATGACAATTATACTTTGATGGTTTATATACACAGCATGGATTAGGGGAAGGTATTCTATTCATCACACCACAAGGTCATACAATTTCGAAAGCATACAAATTAAGCTTCCCATGCACCAACAATGCAATAGAATATGAAGCTTTGGTTGCAGGTATCAAAATGGTTATAGAATGGAACATTACATAACTTCAAGTCTTTGGAGACTCTCAGCTCGTCATCAATCAAATTAATGATGACTACCAAACAAAGGATGACAAATTAATGCCTTACAAAAAGATGGTAAATGATTTCAAGAAGTATTTTGTCAAAATAACTTTTGAGCAAATTACAAGGAATGACAACAAAGCAGCAGATGCCATGGCAACACTTGCTTCTCTACTTCAGACACAAGAAAATCAAGAGCGCTATGAATTCCTAGTGGAAGAATTGTTTTACCCCGCTCATAATTGTCTTGATTCCCAAACTATTTGTCACCTTGTTGGGCATGATTCCTCCCGCTATGGCCAAACTTATACATATCTGAAAGATAACACCCTTCCTCCCGATTTATCAAAGAACCAAAAGAGAAACTTTATTCATCAATCCTCCCATTTTACTCTTGTCGCAGATACTCTATTTAAATGAGGTCTAGACAGTACTCTTTTAAGATGTCTCAAACAATAAGAATCTAAGAAGGCCTTACGTGAAGTCCATAATGATATTTGTGGCACGCATTCAAGTGGTCTTACCATTTCGAAAAAAATCATACGCTTGGGCTATTATTGGCCAACTATGGATCGAGATTCTTTTTAGATAGCTAGAACATGCAAACAATGTCAGATCCATGGGAATTTGATTCATTCACCAACACAAGAACTTCATGCTTTGGCAAAAGCTTGGCCTTTCTGCCAATGGGGTCTTGATCTAGTAGAAAAGATAAATCCTTCTTCATCCAATGGTCACAAAATCATCCTCATAGCTACAGAATATTTCACAAAATGGATTGAGGCAGTACCTCTCACAAATATCACAGGAAAACAAATTGCTAAATTTATCTTGAACTACATCATATGTCGCTATGGAATAACCATGACCATTATCACTGATAATGGGCAACCGTTCAAGAATTAGGATGTATAAGAGCTATGTGAGAAATTCAAGATCCAACACAAATTTTCCACACCCTACTATCCATGAGGGAATGGGCAAGCAGAAGCATCAAACAAAACTATTTTGAAAATCCTCAAAAAGATAGTAAATGATGCTAGAAGAGATTGGCATATTCAATCAAACCCTGCTCTATGGGCCTACCGTACCAGTATTTGCACACCAAAAGGTGCCACACCTTTCTCTCTTGTTTATGGATCAAAATCAATACTACCAATAGAAGTAGAGATACCTTCTCTACGAGTATCATTAAAAGGTCTTATCCCAGATGAAGAACAACAACTATCTAGATTACAGGACTTAGAATTGATCCATGAACAAAGACAAAATTCCTTTGATCATTTAAAGGTATATCAGAAAAGAATGTGCTGAAGTTATAATCACAAGGTCGAACCATGATTCTTTCAAGTTTGAGAACTAGTACTAAAGAAAAATCCACGAAACCAGTCAAATCGAGAAAATAAAGGAAAGTTTGAACCAAATTGGTTAGGTTTGTTTGTGGTCATAGCAGTATTTGGGTTAGGAGCATATCAATTATCAACACAGGATGGGGATCAGCTCGAGGAACCCATTAATAGCATGCATCTGAAGAAGTTTTATGTCTGAAAAGCAAAAAAATCCAAAAACAGTGAAAAAGCAAAAAATCCAAAAACACTGAAAAAGCAGAAAAATCCAAAAACAGGGAAAAAGCAGAAAAATCCAAAAACAGTGAAAAAACAAAAAATAAAAAAAATCAAATATGAGAAAAAGTGCAATAAAAACATATGGTGAAAACCTAGCAAACAAGCGTTGTCTGTCAAGCTAGCTCTTCCATCTATTGGTTCATGCATCCTTCCACTTGCATTCATTTCTATTAGCATTGTTCATATCCATCATAAAACCTTTGTACATACGCAGGCCTCCCAGGTGATTTCTCGTCATGGTTTGGATCATTTATATATATCATAATAAAGGTTTATTTCTAGGTTGAGGGCAAAATCCTGAACCTGGTTGGGGGCAAAAAGTTTCGATCATTTTGAGCTTAATGAAATAGGTAGAACAACAATTAGACAACACTAGTCAAGCAAAAAATTGAGACACATCCAACGTTGAATATAAGATCACATTGTCAGCCATTAACTATCACATATCAATCTAAACATGACCAAACACATATCAATGGATGATATATTTTGACTCATGATTTTAACACTTTGGTAATAATGGTTCAACTATTTTATTTTTTATTTTCACTATCATGATTTGTGAGTAACTCTAGGATGTCTTTGACTAGAGGAACGAGGAAGGAACATGATATTTTTCTTGTCTACTGTCTGTAAATTAATCATTAATATGTGCAAAGTTGCCTCAGGACATGATCATCGGAGTATCATGGAAGACATTCCAGACTTGCATATAGAAATGGTTAATACTATTTGTTTTACGCAAGCAACACTCTGGTCATCTTGGTTCAATTATACCTCGATTCTTGTGCTAACTTGCAATATCAAAACCCAGGAAAGTAGTGCTCAGGTCATCATGGTTCAATTATACCATTGATGTTTGCACTCACTACCCACATTTTAAAGGCTCAATGATGAAACAAAGCAATGACTCCATGATCGATCCAATCACTACATTGCATTTCATTTTTGCATTTGCATTTCAAAGTAGATTTGTATTTCATTCTACATGGGATCACAATGCTCATCTTTTCCAAGGCCAAAGACTAACATGGTGTTATCTCTCTTATTACGTGATTGAGTACATTGGACAATAGCAAAAATAATCAATTCATTCATCTTGCATGATAAGTTAGTTCATCTCATGTAACCATTGCATACTAAGGCATCATTCATATAAAGCATCAAATTATTCATTCATTTAGTTAGATCATTGCATGGCATTCATCTAATCTCAAATCATGTAAAGTAGCACCATTTCATTGTATTGCATCCATCTCATATTAACATGCATGAGAAAATCATAAAAGTATCATAAACATAGAAAGTGTTGCATTGCACATACATCACATAGCACTTATAAGCATCATCATACATCAAGCATACATCAATCATACATCATGAAAGTAACTGCACAACATAATCATATATCAAATATAATGCATCCGTCATCCCATAGGTCATATAGAGCGAATAAGATCAACTACATATCATATCATCAAAACAAGATCAATGTCCAAGGTACAATGATATCACAAAATATATGAGATACATCATAAATATACATCGCAGGAATCATCAATATCTCATCACAAAAAGGTGTGTACATAAATGGATCAATGTCCCATATCAGTGTGACCACTAGGATGTGGAACGAAACTCTGTCCTGATGCAACAAGTAGAGTAACACCAGCTGGTACCCCTATAGCTGAGTCCTCACCTAGGGGAGCTCTCTGAAGTGGCCCTGTCACTCCTTGACTCTCAGTTTGGCTTTATCTCGATCTCCTGCTCAGTTGTGAAAATCCTGGAGCCCTCTGATCAGGAGGAACAATAGTAAAGTATAAGGTCCTATAATACTCAGCCTCTCGGATCCCCTAGCACATCATCTTTGGGGCAGTCTTCCCTAAAATAGACTCTCCCGACAACTGTACCTATGCCTTGGCCTGCTGACACCTATCCCTAGATGTGTCTCTTGACTATGAGAGAAGCCATTTGAGTCTCTAGCTAGGCCATCTAAGAGTCCCTCTCTGCTAGTCGACTCTCTAGCTGCTGAACCTGATCTTGTAAGTCTGTAATCTGAGCCTGCAGCATATGATGAGATGACATCCTAATGAGGATCCATCGAGGTGCCTCTGCCTATGGCTGCTCAGCCTGTGATACTGTCATAGGTACTTTCTCAACCGGGGGAGCCTCCTGCTCTGGGACCTGATGCCCCTGGACCTAATCTCCTGAGTCTGACCACCCAGACCATCCAATCTACCTCCTCCTCCTCCCCCCCCCCCCACCATCCCTCTGTCGTCTAGGAGCTATGCGTCATAGCCTCTCATCATCCTCATCAAAAGATAGCTCTCGCTCATCCGGACATGTCAGCCTCAGAAACCTGTGTACAGTACAATGCACGACGTACTCATGTGTCATCCCGCTATCCATGATACAAGTGCGCCAACATGCATGACCCCCATGCAAATCAAGTCCCCTATGTCACCATCTGCTCAAGAAGATGGCCCCATCCAACAAATAATCCCTTTGACCTATGATCAGGACAAAGGAAACCTCCAATGAATCCAGTGAGCACAGTAGGTAATGTGGCATATCCTAGCTCTAGCATCTCCTGCCACGCAATATCGTATCCACCTATCTCATCATCCTCAAACACTCAAAAAAGTGCATCTGTCCCACCTCGCTCGCTAAGATCGTAATACACTAGCTCACCCATCACAAGGATGCGCAATATCCGGTAGACATCCTCGAGTGTCACCGTCGTCTCGCCCGTCAGCAAATGGAAAGTATTGTGCTCACTATGCCAACGCTCTACTAAGGTTGTCAATAATCCTTGGTTTATCAAAGGCTGGGGCATGTCAAGAAGGGAAGATAAACCACACCTACCAATGTGGTCTCGCTCCACCTAGCTAAGGTGGGGTATCAGCATCCATGTCTTCGGGAAGCACTCCCAAGACTGGAGAACAGTAAAGTGCTCCTGCAATCAAATCATTTCATCATATTAGTTTCTTGATTTATCTATCTATCAAATCAATCTATCTTGCTCAATCGATATTTTTATCAAATCTCGTTGGGTCCCTATCAATGATGCTCATCTATCATGAGGTTATTATCAATCCTATCTCAACTCACACGTACATCGAGATAATCAAAACTGATCAAAATTTATCAATCAGGAGCGTCTAATTTTATCAATTACATAGCTAATCAAATCTTACCCTATCAAAATAAAAAATCAAATCAAATTGACAACAAATCCAACCAATCGGCAAATCAAATCATTTTCTCAAAATCACCCAAATCAAATAATAAAAAAAATCACCAAAAAATAAAAAAATAAAAATAAATAAACAAATAAATAAATTAAACCCCCCCCCCAACCCCCGTTGTGGTGATGGTGGCGGCCGCCGCCAAGACACCACCGCCCCTCCCCCCAAAAATGTAAACAAAAAAAAACGCGAAAAAAAAAAGAAACGAATAAAAAAAAATGAAGCATTTAAAAAATTTTGATGTATTTTTTTTTTTAAATGCATGCATAAATTTTTATTTTTTTGGGATGCGAATTGGAAATTTTCAAAGAATCTTACGAACCCATTTTATAAATCGAAAAACCCATCTCAAAAATATAATTTTTTTTCCCAACCCATCTCACGAAAACGCTCAAAAATGATTTTTTATGCAAACAGCTAAATTTTTCAAAAATCAACTAAAAATTAACAAAGCTCAGTTTTCTCGAAGTATGTACCGGTGGACCTTATCCCGGAGGATGCTCGTATCGCCGAACTCGCTCAAACCTATGCTGGTGGTATGTGATCGCCATTCCTTTCTCTAGAGAAATTTTTCTCAAACAACTGGAGTGCACAAATGAGGAGTGGTAAAAGGAATTCACCTTTTTAAACTCATAATGGGGCATTTAAGTGGGATTTTTATTCCACTGATTTTTACTCATTTAATCAACTAATCAACCTGGCAGGGCAGCGTTTTCAAATTTCTTATCGGGAAATGAATCGGATTGACTCTGAAAATCTCTAAAAACCAGAAAATCATAAAAATAGAAAAATCAAATTTTTTAAAAAAATTTCAAAAAAATCAAAAAATCACGAAAAATTCAAAAACATTCAAAAATTATCCGATTCATCTCCCGAGGGGCATCCTCGCATCGATATCTATCAATCAACTTCTGGGGCATCATATCGATATTTATCATCTCAAAGATCGAAACTGCATCATATCAAGATTTATCATCTCAAAATCAAATCAGTATCATATCGAAACCAAATCTGCATCAAATCAAGATCAAATATGCATCCTATCGAAATCAATATCAGCAACATCATCAATCGAGTTTTCTTTGAACCAACACGTCGTCACACATTGCTTCAAAGAGGGGCAAAATGTATACACCTAAAAATGGTCTAAAGATAGTTAATTAAATACACAGTTATTTGATTAATTCCCCTTCCCAATTAATTGAATTCACAAGCAATTTAATTAATTTATCTATTCATCTACTAGTAAATAAATCTACATGATTTATTTATATGGTTCATTTCATATCCCCCTTTGATTAATTAATTTTAAATTAATTAATGTCCCCCCATATAAATCAATTCTTCTAATCCCTAATTAAGATTAACAAACTACAATTTGTTGAGATTAATTACCATTTTTTAAATTATTTAAATTTCTAAATTCAAATGAGCACATGGCTCCTAACTTTTAACCACCTAACCTAACCATCCCCTAACCTAACCCATTCCACCTAATCCTAGGTCTAACTAACCCTATCTTATCTTGCACATTCTAACCTCCTTATCCTAACCTCCCATGGTGTGGATATTCTCTCCTTGAGACACATGGCACTTTTGCCACATGTCTCCTCCCTTGGACACTTTCCCTCTCATGAGCAAGGCTCCTTGACACTTGTCACCACAAAGATGACAAGTGTCCCTTCCTCCAACCTCTTCTCCAACTTCTGCAATCTTGGCCCTTGATATCTTCAAATCAGATCTGGATCGTTGATTCCTGCCACCGCAGTTTTGGCCTTGGAATTCTTATAAATATCCCCCATTTTGAAGTAATAGGGATCCCCTCTCATATCAATTTAGGCATTGTTACTATAGGCATATCCATCCCTTGCATTCATATTTTCAGCATCATTACTATAGGCATTTTCATTTCAATCATCTAGTAATTAGATTTTGGATTAATCATAACATGTTAATCTAGTTTCTTAGATCATGCATTTCATATCATTTTCATAATCAATCATGATCAAATAGCTACTCAACTCTTGAGTTGCCACTTTGGAGGTCATTGCTCCGCTGAGAGCCCATCAATCCAACACCTTCAAGGTCCTCAAGAATAGAGGAAAATGGGACATTTCAAGGGAGGCTTATGGTTTGTATTTTTAATCTAGTTTTCAATTACATTTTATTGTCTCATTATATGTGTATGTCTTTCCTATTTACCACATTTTTAGCATCACAAGAGCAACTCAGAAAGAAGCCATTAGACAATTGGTAGAGAAGACTATACTAGCATTCCTAAAACCGTGTTAGAAAAGAAAAAGAAAAAATGTCAATCATTTTAGGTATCATTTGTTCATTTCTAGAGTCTCCATTATCTACATAGTAATCTTCAACACATGGGTCTAAAAGGAAATGATCAATTCCCATTTGAACAACCCAATCTTGGGGCAAACAACGTTCAATTGGAAATAATTGACGGTTTGAATATCCTTGCTGAGGAATTAATAATTGATTGAGACCAATAAGATATAGTCCAGGCTATCATAGATGAAGAAGTTTGAAAATCAATACAGATAGAAATAGACCTCGAAAATTGAATTAAAGAAGAGGCAAAATTTGAAGCTTTTCGGCAATATGCTAAAAATCTTGTGTTTGAATTTTAGAATCCTAGATAGAAAGTCATCATTCATAGATCACATTGTTTATACTTTAGGAAGTCATAGAAGCATATTTATTTGCATTTAACTGAGTCTTGCATACACATTTTAGAGAGTCAAGATCACTTCGAAGCAATATTCATGTCATTAACGCGTGCTCAAAAGGTAAAAAATCAAATGGATCCTAACCAACACCCCCTGGTCAACCCAACATGGAATATAGATCTATCCACACAACAACAAACACAGGGTTAACCCACAATAATATCAACAAACATGAACAAGATGTCTTCCATTGATGAAATACGACATGATTTGACAAAGGAAGAGCTGGAAGCAGCCCAACAAGATCTCGCAACATTAATGATTCTCAATCCTCTCGTTAATATTGACAGAGATTGATATCTCGCTCTTTTAGTCCAAAATGGGGCCAAGTTACCACCAGGGGTAGATATTTCAATAAAATTGCCACAAGGTGTGACATTAAACTAGAATATACCTCAAATGCAAGTTACAACACAGACACAAGCAACAGTTGCTACATCAACACAAGGAATATCTCAAAATGACAATATGGTTACAACCTCAACATAGTCAACAGTGGCACCAACACGTACCAATCTTACAACATTGACAACGCAAAATATGACGTTGCAAGCTCCAATAATTTACACCACTACCTTGGCAAATATAACTCAACCAACAGTTTCGGTCGGTTCCACCCACAATGGTCAAAATGTGAATCAAGAGACAACTAGCTTGGCTCATCCAAATGCCACTCCGCAATTTGCATACTTCACACCACTTACTGGGACTTATGGCACATAGTTACCTAGTCTGTCTACATTTCAACAAGCTCTAAGGTACTCAAACAATATGCCTTTTGTAGGAAACATTCATCAAATCAATACACCAATAACCCAAATAGAAATTTTGACTCAACAAATGGAGAACCTTCAAAAGCAAATGGCCAGTATGCCAGCGGGGAATGATAAAAAGAGCTATACCATGCAAGATCTTTGTCTGTATCCTTTTGACAGAAAATTATACATACCACCATTTCTCCCACATTTCGGAACAACAAAGTTTGACAAATATAGAGGGAAAGGAGATCCTTGAGACCATATAAGAGAATTTTTCACAATATTTATTGAAGTAGCTCACAATGATCCATACTTGATGAGACTATTTTCCAAGAGCCTAGGAGGGACCGCATTAGAATGGTTTTCACACCTTCCGCCAAAAATTACTTCATGGGGAGAATTGGCTGAGCTATTTATATCCAACTTTGCCTTCAACGTAGATAATTAGATTACCTTAATGGATTAATGTGAAACAAAGCAAAGAAAAGGTGATACTTTTGCCACAATCTTACAAAGATGGAGAGGCCTATATCGCAGATGTCTTAGTCACATCCCTGAAGTAGAGCAAGTAGACATCTTTATTGAAAATCTTGTGCCTCCGATTAAATATCCACTACAAATGTAATGTCTGGATAATTTTAAAGACATAACAGAAAAAGGCATCAAATGTGAAAAGGGCTTGTTAGAACAAGGGATATTGAAACATCACAAAGATAGTGGACCAGCCACCACCACAAACAATGAAAGAACAAAATTTTGGTCTAGAAACAAAAATGTCACAAATGATGGAGTTGTTGACATGCGTGTTCTAAACAGAGCACAACTAGCAGTATCTCTACAAGGACCAACTGATAAGAACCAGTCTCAGATAAACAACACCAATGCACTACAATCAAATAATCCAAGGCCTCCAAGGATAGGCACAACTAGAAGGAACTTTACCCCCCTCGGAGAACCTATTGAATCAGCACTAAAGAAATTGATACAGAGAAATGCTATAACTTTACCAGAAGCTAGTCCATATGAACCAGGTCTATTTAAGTCCGCTTGGTGGAATGACAATGACTTCTATGAATAACACCATAATAAGGGTCACAAGACAACAAGTTGCTACAAATTCAAGAACCTCATCCAAGATCTCATTGATCCAGGTGACATTACGGTGAATAATAATAAAGCACCAAACACAGACCATACCATTTTCAAAGATCCTTTTGTTAAACATGACAAAGGAAAAGCTTCTAGTTCTAATGTACAAAACAATACTGCCAATTATACCAATGTAGCATTTGACTATGCCATTAACACACTAAGTGAAGGGCATGAAATGATAGCTACAATCACAGTGAACCCTAAAAGTAGAGATTGTGATGTCATCACTAGAAGAACAAAAGTCACATTACAAGGAGTGCCTTCAAACATGCCTTCAATAACTAGCAACTACAATATGGTGGATTAGTTGAAATGAACTCTAGCCCAAATTTCACTATTTGAGTTATTGCACATATCACCAGCTCATAAAGCAGTCCTGGATAAAGCCTTACAAGACTCATTTGCTGCTAGAGATATTGATGAGAACACATTTCAATCTATGGTTGGAAAGTTGGCAGCTTCAGGGGTCGCATTCACTGAACAAGATATCCCTACAAACCGACCCATGCATAATGATCCCTTACACTTGGAATCTTTTGTTGATCGAAAAAAGGTTCGAAGAGTACTTATAGATGGTGGTGTTGGCCTAAACATATGAACTCTACATTTGATCAAAGCTTTAGGATATTTTGAACATTATATTGATCCTACCAAGAGAATCAATATCAAATCCTATGATGACGAGGAACACCCTTCTAAGAGTGTGGTGACTTTACTGGTACAAGTGGGACCAATTACAACAAATATCACCTTTCAAGTCCTAGAAAGAGAATTGGGGTACAATATGTTGTTAGGTCGCCCATGGGTACATACAATGCAAGCAATACCATTAAATTTTCACCAATGTGTAAAGTTCCCATACAATGGTATAGAGATCATTGTTCATGGTGACGCAAACCCTTTTCAACACTGTAATTATTTAAGGGCAAGGTCATACAATCAAGTACCAAACAATCAGGAAGCTCCTATTCACCTGCAAATGGAAGCATTATCAATTAAAGAAATAGAGAACAATACACCAACCACATCTTCTTTGCATATTAAAGAAGTTGGTTGTGGAGAATATTACATTTCAAGTACACCAGGCAATAAACAATTAATATTTTCTCCCAAGACTTTTGGGAAGCCTCAGAATACACAAGTGAAACAAGATAAAGGAAAAGGAATAGTAAAGTACTTAGATTCTTGTTCTTTCATTAGATGGGAAGACTTACAAGAAGAATCTCTAAATGAAGATATCAATCACTAGATATACAAAGAAGAAGATGACATGATAGTACCTAGGATACCTCTGCATCAATATGGAAATGGCTTCAAGATGTTACAAAAACATGGGTATGATGGCACCACAGGATTAGGACTACAAAAACAAGGAATATTAGAACCTGTTTTACCATAGGAAAAAACAAAGAATCAAGGCCTGGGATATAAATATGTGCCACCAATAACAGAAGCCAGACAATGAACATTGGATATATTGAACAGGCCAAGGTTACCCTCAAAATTCATACCTATAAATAAGTCATCATCAAAGATGGATTTCTGTCCACCTCAAAAAAGAAAGAGACTACCAACATCCCCTATCACAAAATCAGATGGTGAAGACATGAGGCAACTCCTACAAGAACCTAACATAGAGACATCTAGCAGTATAATACCTAAATCATCTGCACAAACAAACATAGCAAAAGATACAGGCTTAGCACTAGCAAATGAACCAAATACTTGGTTATTGTCAATACTTTTGCCAAGAGAATCAACTTCAGCACCTCCATTTGAATCAAATGAAGAAAGATTGCAAAGACCAATACAAGGTGCAAAGCGGAAAATCGCGATCAAACCCTAAGTGTTCCCCCCACCACTCCAAGGAGAGAGAAAGGGGGGTCACTAGGGTTGATGGTTTTCACTTAGGGGAGACTTTACATTCAAAAGAGGGGTTGAAACCCACAAGATCCAATCCCACACAATGCAAGATTGGGTTCTAAATGAGTTTCAAGGGTTATGACAGCAAGGCTACCCTCTTTTGTAAAGAATGTAGATAGAAGGATTAAGCTAGGAATGCATGAAAAGTGAGAAAGATTCACTTATAAACAGAGATAGGAATATGGGATGAAGCTGCGGACCTGGAATTAGTAGTAAAATGTTGAGACGACGCTGTCCTGCAAATTTGATCGAAAGTTGACAGGACGATGGCGCCCGGCGTGCACATGGTCCTCTGAAAAATCTGCGAAACGAAGGGGGATTTGTTCGTCTCTGCACAAGGATTCCAAATCTTCAATTACAGCCGCGTACCTGCAACCTACACACAAAAAAGAGAGGACGATTGGGGGGTTAGGGATTAGGATTTTGCCCTTAGGTCAAACCCCGGTTTTGGAATTAACCAAGAAATGAGAATGCTGTAAATGTAAATGATTGTAATGTAAACAAGTACTAATACCTTGTTGTAAGAATGTTTGTATTCTTACATGCGAAGGTGTAATTGTTGTTATATGTTGTATGTTGTAAGTGATCTCCTCTTCAATGGTTGAATCCTTGTCTTGAATTCAACACTTAGCCTTGAATGGAGACTTAGAATGCTCAATTGCTTGAAGGAATGCTTGAATGCTTGAATATTTGAATATCGCTTCTGCCTTTTGTCCATCTGCCCTTTTTGAGAGGGGAAATGTAGTTTATATACTTGTCAATTAGGGTTGAAAGACTGATTTTTCCAACCTTAGGCCGACCTAGGAAGACTATTTTCCAATTTGCAAACTTAAAGACCCGAAGCCCCATAAGAGATCGGGGCCAAAAATAGGGCCAGGGACCAGGGCGCTGGGCGCCATGGTCCCACCTCTAGGGACAACAAGGTGCAAGGAGGATCAGGCCAGGGTGCTGAAAAATGCAGTTTTTGATGTCATAAACAGGTTTCGGGGTCTCCATTCAGGTTCAGTGTTGCGTCGCCATCGTGAAGACCAAAATGTAGTTGAAATTGCAAGTGTCACAATTTTAGGACGCTACATTTAGCCCCCACTTTAGCGGGAGTATAAGCGTACGCTCATACTTCTGGTAAAGTACAAGGAAACAACATTTAAAGACTTTCACCATGTCAAGGAGGCAAGATACACCAAGCCCCCAGTGGACTAAGGATCTTACGACTTCGATTGAAAAAGTAAAAGGGAAGATCACGAGGGAGAACCATGACTATCAGTAGTAAGGTTCCCTCACTATGAGTCATGCAAGAAAAATACCAAAAATTTTCAAGGCAAAGCTAAGTTCGCCAAGAAATTTTCAAGTATCCTGAAGGGATAGACGAGGTGTATGCCCCCCTACGTTAAAGCGATCGCACACGCCTCAACAGGGGTGATTGCTTTAAGGTAGTGATACACATAAGAAACGAGAAGGGAAAGGAACACATTATCACAAAGATTTAGCCCCCAAGTGTGAGATAAACCCAAGGATAATAAACACGAAACACAAATCACGAGGTGAATTCACTTTCCTCGGGGTCAGTATGTTGTATGATAACTCATGTATATCATATGTATGTATGCATAATTGTTCTTCATTCCCCAATCAAGGAAGGTCACCTAGAAGAAGGGAACACATGTGTCTTTTGAGTCAACATGAGAGAGACCAAAAGAGATCTCAATGCTTTGCATCGTCCTCAAGTAGACAACACTAAGGACAACAAATAGAAGAATGAGAATAACACATAGAAGAAGTAACAAAAGAAAGAGAGGAGGAGATAATCTGCTATGCTAATGAAACTAGTCTAGCACGTCACCCACCCCCAGATCTTACTGATCAATATTTTGCGAAGGCAGGGAACACGCTAGAGGAGGAACATCCAACACAGCAGATGGAGCTATCACAAGATCCAAACAACGGCTATGTTCATGTTCCAAGCCACGTTGTTCTTGTCTAGGAGCTAGGATAAGTGCTTTAGAAAATTCATTAGATAAATGGTTATCAACATCAACATATTCATATTCACTATCAGAATGAAAAGAAGTAACATTTTCATCATGAATAACATTTTCATCTATATCATCATCAAGATTTATAAAAATAGGATCTTTAACTCGCACAGGATCAAAACCATCATGCATCTTATGTATAGGAGATTTTGGAGAAAATGGAATAATGCTTGTTGAAGGTGTTTTTGGAGATTGCAAAGTTTGAGAAGCAGCTGCCTGAGCTCTAAGACGACACTTTTGTTGACATTCACGCGCAGAACGATTTCGTCTAGTCTTAGTAGGAAGTGGAGAAGATTGAGGAGGAGGAATGTTCTCATCCTTATCACTTGGGTGTTTAGGTTGTGGTCTCTTAGGTTGGATAAAAGGAGAAGAGGAAGGTCTCTTTTCTCTATAAAAGGAAGGAGGACGAACTACTCCATATAAAGGAGGAATATTTGGTTTAGGAAGGAGACCAAGTCCATCATGACAGGGAGGTATAGGTCCACTTTTAGAAAGTTTGTTAGACATAGACATAGTCACATCCATAGGAATGGGTTGGGAATCTTCTTGAGGAAAGACATTAGTTTTATCTTTCAAAGGAAGAACTTCCTTCTCAAGAATAATAGGAATATCAAGTTTGGGTGTTCTAGGTTCACTTAGAGATAGGATCATATCTTTTTTCCACTTTTGATAAGATTTGAAAAGATGATCACTTCGCGGAGGAAGAGATTGGAATTGTTTAGGACAAAAATAATCAATAGGAACGCTAGAAGTTCTTTAAGCTGGTTTAAAGAGACTATGATTGACAGTAACAACTTCACCATTATGGGGAAATTTCAAACACTTGTGAATAGGAGAAGCAATAGCTTTCATGGAAGATAGCCAAGGATAGCCAAGCTTCACACGAAATTGTTCGGATGAAGGAATAATAGCAAAGTTCACATCAAGGGATTTGTTAAGGACCTCAATAGGTAATGTAATAGAACCAATTGTAGGAGAAGAAAATGCATCAAATAATTTCACAATCACATCTGTTTTGTCATAGATCACTTGATTCAATTGCAAAGTAAAAAGAAATTCTTCAGTAATAACATTAACCATGCACGAAGGATCAATAAGCACTCCACGGCAAGGTGTATTCTTGACTTTTGCAACTATGTATAAAGAACCATCAGGTGCCCTGATAGTTTCACTAGAATCAAATGTGATGGAAGGTTCTTTAGGGTTTTCTTGCTGCTCTACAAAGTTAATCACATTCGGAGTCATAGACACAAGACCATTAGATGAGAAAGAGGAATCATTAGTCTCAATCACATTAGAGGAATGAGAAGGTAATGGATCAGTAAAAATCTTAAGATTTTGGTTAGAAGGAGCTACAGATGTGTTGCCTTTATTATTCACTCCTGAAACAGAGATAGTATTATTATCAATCAAATCTTGAATTTTACCCTTTAAAGCAAAACATTTTTCGGTATCATGCCCAGGTTGACGATGAAATTGACAAAAAGATTTGTGATCAAAATAGGGTGAATTAATCTTTGCAGGATCTATTTGCTTTATAGGAGGGAGAGTAAGCACATTTTGTTCCAATAACTTATTCATAATACTATGCAATGATTCATTCAAAGGAGTAAACTTTCTTTCTTTCTTGAAAAACTTAGAAATAGGAGGCACACCTGATGCTGCATTCACATTGTTGTTGATGATGTTTTCATTGAACTTAATGGACTCTCCGTTCAGTTTAAACTTTCCAAATGGTTGTTGACTACTATCACCCTTATCACTCGGAGCCATAGGATTTGCTTGTTCCATTTGACTCACAGTCAGTTGATAATTGTGAAGAGTTGCACACAACTGTTGGAAAGAAGTAAACTCAGAAAATAGAAGTTTTTCTCTAATATCTTTTTGTAAATTAGAAATAAAGATTCTTTGAATATCATTGTCAGGCACTGGAAAAGAGATTTGAGCATACAAATGCTTATATCTACCAATGAAATCAGTCACTTTTTCTTTAACACCTTGTTTACAATGCATTAAATCAATCAAAGTAACTTTAGGACTTATATTGTTTTGAAATTGTTGAATAAAAGCATTTGCAAGTTGTTCAAAAGAAGTAATAGAATAAGAAGGCAATGAGCAATACCATTGTAGGGCTTTATCTCTTAATGTCCTAGTAAACAGTTTTGCAAGCAACCTTTGGTCATAAGCAAAATCGGTACATATTGTTTGAAAAGTCTTAACATGTGTTAGAGGATCACCTTTACCATTATAAAGCTCCAAATGCGGGATTTCAACATGTTTAGGGGGAATAGCTCGAACAATGTCAAGAGAAAGTGGGCTCGCAACATCAAATGTGGGCACACTAAACTTAGATTGATTCATAGAGGCAATTTGTTGCTGTAAAGAAGAGACAGTTTGTGCAAGATTGTTAATGGTCGCTTCAGTCGAAGACTTCATATTAGACGTGTTAGATTGTGATGGAGGTATTATGTTATTGAAAGAAGGTATTTATTGAGAGTAAGGTGGCGGGACACTATGATAGTTAGTCATAGGAGATGATTGGAAAGGAGGAACACTACAAGGAGGAATGGAATGGTTAAATGAATTGCCCCCTTACGTCATGTTCATTTGTGGAGATGTAATAGGGACACTCATTGAAGGAATGAATGAAGAAGTCAGATTGAATGAAGGAAGAGGGTTAATTGAAGAGGAAGGATTGCCCCCATGACTAGTGATCATAGGGGGAATGTCTTGTATAGAAGTAGTCATTATGTTTGATGTAAAAGTAGGTATGCTAGCAATAGAAGTTGTCAAAGGAATAGAATGATTAACTTGAGTGGGAGGTTGTGTATAACCTAAAGTTTCAGCACAACTCTTCATAGGCATCACATTCGAATCCACAATGTGTGCAATACCACACAAAATATCAATTCCATTCTTATCACTTTGAACCATACGTTTTAGACCCTCAATTAATGAAAGAGCTTGACTATCGAGATACTCTTGAGACATCCATTGTTGAAAATCATCAAATTGGTTATCCAATTTCACAAGTTGTTCTACAGAAACCTCATGGAGAGCTTCTTCATCATTAAGAGGATTAGAGGAATTACCCGTGTCCTCGTTAAAAAGGCTATTCAAATTAGGTTCCATCTCCTCAGTAATTAAACCTTGGAAAGACTTAATTCTAAGGCTTCGTCTAACGGGAATAGTGTAAGTAGGGCTTATTGTTGTAAAACTCATGCACTAGAGAGAAAGAGAGAGGATTTTGAATTTAGAGGTAGAAAATTTCAATAAAATCAGCCAATCTCCTAGATTTAAGTTGTTAAATGCAATCACGACAATCTCCCGAAATTTCAGAAAAAATGTCAGGGACCGTGGCGCTCGGGGTGCACACGGTCCTCGCAACTTTTTTTGAAATTTTCAGGGATGAAAGTTATGATGATTTTAAAGCTAATCTGAAAAAATTTGGTGATTTTACGATCTGTAGATAGGCCAAATTAAAGTTGCAATCTCAAAATTGAACCCTACCAAGATTGTTGAAAAATGCAAAATTTGAATTTTGAAAAAGAGAGGGAAACTGAAATTTTGAATTTTATGATTTTAGAGGGAATACTAAGAGCAATGCAAGCTTTGAAATTTAAAAGTTGACTCAATTTCACACAAAATTCAATTTTGAAAGTGGAAATCAAGCTTGTTGCAATTAAACACTTAATTTCAAAAGTCACAAATTGCAAGAATTTGAATAAAGCACTGAAATTTTGAATGAATGCCAACACACTTTTTAGATTTAGGACAGTAAGAACACAATTTTGCCACAAAATTTCAATTTCAACAATTTTTGAATGATTAGGAGCCTTAATCCAAGCAATCACTAGACCAACTTTGACTTTAATTTTGAAAGTGTTGTAATTGATAAAATCAGCCAAAATTCTGGATTTTAGCAGAAAAATACAGTAAGATCTAACTCCCGAAATTTCAGAAAAAATGTCGGGGACGATGGCGCTCAGGGTGCACACGGTCCTCGTAACTTTTTTCCAAATTTTCAGGGATGAAAGATTTTATGATTTTGTTGCGGAATCCAAAGTTACAGCTGATTTGGAGATGTTTTGATCAGTGAAATTGTCGGTCAAAGATTGAATCAAGAGGGTTTTAAAAATTAGGGTTTTGACACTTAACCACTTAATTTTCAAAATTAAAGCACAGATATGATTTGATAATTTCCAATAGAAGGGTAGATTTGAAACAAGCATTAACAATTAAACATTTCACAAGCTCAATTACTAAACAGAAAATTTAGGGTTTTTATGCAATTAACCTCTAAAATTTGCAAAAGATCAAACATGGAAATTTAATTAAGGAATCCAATTTTCAGATCTAACCATGAATAATCAGAAAGGATGTTCACGTCGGGTTCACCAAAATGTAAAGCAGAAAATCGCGATCGAACCCTAAGTGTTCCCCACACCACTCCAAGGAGAGAGAAAGGGGGGTCACTAGGGTTGACGGTTTTCACTTAGGGGAGACTTTACATTCAAAAGAGGGGTTGAAACCCACAAGATCCAATCCCACACAATGCAAGATTGGGTTCTAAATGAGTTTCAAGGGTTATGACGGCAAGGCTACCCTCTTTTGTAAAGAATGTAGATAGAAGGATTAAGCTAGGAATGCATGAAAAGTGAGAAAGATTCACTTATAAACAGGGATAGGAATATGGGATGAAGCTGCGGACCTGGAATTAGTAGTAAAATGTCGAGACGACGCTGTCCTGCAAATTTGAGCGAAATTTGATGGGAAGATGGCGCCCAGCGTGCACACGGTCCTCCGAAAAATCCGCGAAACAAAGGGGGATCTGTTCATCTCTGCACAAGTATTCCAGATCTTCAATTATAGCTGCGTACCTGCAACCTACACATAGAAAAGAGAGGATGATTGGGAGGTTAGGGATTAGGGGTTTGCCCTTAGGTCAAACCCCAGTTTTGGAATTAACCAAGAAATGAGAATGTTGTAAATGTAAATGATTGTAATGTAAACAAGTACTAATACCTTGTTGTAAGAATGTTTGTATTCTTACATGCGAAGGTGTAATTGTTGTTATATGTTGTATGTTGTAAGTGATCTCCTCTTCAATGGTTGAATCCTTGTCTTGAATGCAACACTTAGCCTTGAATGGAGACTTAGAATGCTCAATTGCTTGAAGGAATGCTTGAATGCTTGAATGCTTGAATGTTTGAATATCGCTTCTGCCTTTTGTCCATCTGCCCTTTTTGAGAGGGGAAATGTAGTTTATATACTTGTCAATTAGGGTTGAAAGACTGATTTTTCCGACCTTAGGCCAACCTAGGAAGACTATTTTCCAATTTGCAAACTTAAAGACCCGAAGCCCCATAAGAGACCGGGCCCAAAAATAGGGCCAGGGACCAAGGCACTGGGCGCCATGGTCCTGGGGGACTAGGGCGCTAGGCGCCATGGTCCCACCTCTAGGGACAGCAGGGTGCAAGGAGGATCAGGCCAGGGTGCTGAAAAATGCAGTTTTTGATGTCATAAACAGGTTTCGGGGTCTCCATTCAGGTTCAGTGTTGCGTCGCCATCGTGAAGACCAAAATGCAGTTGAAATTGCAAGTGTCACAATTTTAGGATGCTACACAAGGCTTAAGAAGGGTATCCACAATGCAAAGAAGATCCACTCAAATTCAGTTACCAGAACAAGAGGAGATAAGTGATACAAAATCAAAAGGTGAAACATACATAGAAAGTGTCACAAATTCCCATGACTATGAATTTTCATCTGACAATGAAGACAACCCAACACCAATTTATGATGAAGAAACAACATATCATAATCAAGTATGCATGATATCAGGATCCTCTAAGATGACAAGAGATGAAGACTTGCTCCTCATGCATCCATGTTTGATTGACTGGGGGCAAGAAGGAAAGCCACAATTAGATTGGTTTCAAAATGATGAAGCCATAGCTGAATTCTTGGGAGCAAGGGATGGATTCCCTTATGATGATCACAAAGTTGGTTATGCAGTAGATTTGGATAGAACTGCATATTTTGGAGAAGCAAGCTCCTCTCTTAATCACGATAGTAATAATAAAGTCGAACACATTTAATAGATTCCCTACCTATTGATAAAGAATGGTCAACATTATTGGTAGAAGAAACTTAGGAAATCAACATTGGCGATGTTGAGAAGGTTCGTAACATTCACCTAGCAAAATCCCTTGATCCAGTGGAAAAAGAGAAATTTATCAAATTCTTTAAGAAAAGACCCATCAATTTTGCATGGTCTTATGTAGATATGCCTAGATTAGACCCATAATTGGTCTTACATCACTTGCCTTTACTTCCAGGGGTAAAACCATACAAACAAAAGCTCAAGAAGATGCACCCTCACATAGCCTTGTTAGTCAAAATTGAGCTACAAAAATTATTAGATGTGGGTTTCATTAGACCTATAGACTATGCAAAATGGATTTCAAATCTAGTCCCAGTATCCAAGCATACTGGAGGTATCAGGATCTGCATTGACTTCACAGATCCTAAGAAAGATGACTTTCCACTCCCTAACATAGACATCATAGTAGACTTGACAGCTGGAAATGAAATGCTATCACTCATGGACGATTTTTTCAGTTATAATCAAATCAAAATTGCACCAGAAGACCAACCAAAGACAACATTCACTTGTCCATGGGGAACCTATTGCTATAATGTGATGCCATTCGGCCTTAAAAATGTAGGTGCCACTTATCAAAGAGAAATGACTACCTTGTTTCATGACATGATACACACAATCATGGAATATTGTGTAGACGACTTACTAGCAAAGTCTAAAACAAGGGATAGTCACTTAAACATATTGGCTAAGATCTTTGATAGACTTGAGCAATACAATGTAAGACTAAATCCAAAAAATATGTCTTCGATGTAACATCCAATAAACTCTTGGGCTTCATTGTATCTAATCGCGGAATCGAGATAGATCCAGAGAAAGTGAAAGCTATTTTAGGCATGCCATCACCTGCTACACTCAAACAACTCAAAAGTCTACAAGGGAGATTACAATCCATAAGGTGCTCCATCGCCCAATTGGTAGAAAAGTGCCAACCATTTCAACATCTTTTAAAGAAAAGTGTTACATTTGAATGGACACAACAATGTCAAGAGGCATTTGAAACACTAAAATAATATCTATTGTCCACTCCGATATTGGTTCCACCCATACATGGGAAACCATTATTCCTATATATAGTTGCAACAAATTCTTCTTTAGGTGCTCTCCTAACACAACAAGGTGAACAAGGAAAAGAGAGAGATGTCTACTATATCAGTAGAACAATCATCAAGTAGGAGCTCAATTACACAAATAGAAAGAGCATGTCTTGTAGTAGTTTTTAAATCACAAAAATTGAGACATTATATGTTGAGTCATAAAGTACAGCTTGTTGCACAATTTGATCCACTCAAATACCTGATGAATAGAGCAGCACTAATCGGAAGACTTGCAAAATGGGTCATGATACTTAGTGAATTCAACATCAAATACATCAATAGAAAGGCTATAAAACAACAAATCATAGTAGACTAACTTGCAGAAGCACCTTTACAAGATAATCATCCAATGGTAATAGATTTTCTAGATGAATCAGTATTTACACTATCAACACAAACACACTGGAAATTATTCTTTGATGGTTCACATACAAATCATGGAGCAGGAGCAAGAAATATGTTCATAACTCCTCAAGGAGATTCCATTCCCAAATCATTCAGGATTATCTTCCCTTGAACCAATAACATTGTTGAATATGAAGCCCTAATGGTACGTCTGTGCACTACACTACAATGGAAGATCAAAGATCTACAAGTCTTTGGAGACTCACAACTCATCATTAATCAAGTCAATGATGATTACAATACAAAAGATGATAAGTTATAACCGTACAAACAATTGGTAGAAGAATACAAGAAACACTTCACCAAAGTCACATTCGAACAGATACCAAGAGTGAAAACCAAGGTAGTAAATGCAATGGCAATAGTAGGATCTCTCTTGGATATGACAAATGATGTAACTCACTTTGAATTTAAAGTGGAACAACTCATTGTCCCAGCTTATGAAATATCATCCACTGAATATGTTTATATGATAGTAGGACCTGAGTCTCCATGGTACAGAGATATTTATGCATACCTGCATGATCAATATATACCTTTTGATCTTTCACGAAATCAAAGGAAGGCACTCATCCGATAATCGTAAAAACATGCAATTATTGGTGATACTCTATATAGAAAAAGTATAGACAACACCTTACTCAGATGCCTTGATATTTAAGAAGCACAAATCACTTTGAAAGAATTTCATGATGGAATATGTGGCGCACATTCTTCTGGACCTGCTCTAGCAAAAACACTATTGCGAACAGGTTATTATTGGCCTACAATGGAAAAGGATGCTTACAAGTATGTCCAAAGATGCAAGCAATGCAAAATACATAGGAATATTATGCATGCACCTGCTCAAGATCTTCATCCAATAACATCACCATGGCCATTTTCACAATGGGGATTAGATCTTGTAGGAAAAATAAATCCTACCTCCTCCAATGGGCATAAGTTTATTCTCACATCTACAAAATATTTAACGAAATGGGTTGAAGCAATCCCGATGACTTTCACAATAGGAAAACAAATAGCTAAATTCATCCTGAATTATATCATTTGCAGGTATGGGGTACCCATGTGTATTGTGACTGATAATGGACGACCCTTTAAAAATCAAGAAGTGAGCGATCTTTGTGAATAATTTAAAATCCAACAACATTTTGCAACACCCTACTATCCCCCAAGCAATGGTCAAGCTGAGGCAACAAACAAAACCATTTTGAAAATTTTCAAGAAAGTTATCAATGATAGTGGACGAGATTGGCATCTCCAACTCAATCCATCTCTATGAGCTTATCGAACTAGTATACGTACAACAACCGATACAACATCATTCTCGTTGGTTTATGAGCAAAAGCCATTTTACCTATCGAAGTAGAATTTCCATCCCTAAGAGTCTCTCTAAAAAACATTATCTCAAAAGAAAACTATAGAGTAGCACGTTTGCAAGGATTAGAATTCCTAGATGAAAAATGACAAAGCGCTCTAAACCATTTACAAGGCTACCAAAATAGATTGAGAAGAAGCTACAACAAACGAGTCAACCCACGTTACTTTGAAATAGGAGATATTATTTTTAAAGAAAATCAAAAGAACCTTGTTGAACGTGAAAAATCAGGAAAGTTTGAACTTAATTGGTTAGGTCCTTTTGTCATAATGAAAGTAATTGGGAATGGTGCTTATCATTTGCAAACAATGGAGGGAGATTCACTCCTTGATCCCATCAACAGTACGCACCTAAAAAGATATTACATCTAAGGGTGGGTTCATTTCAATTTTTAGTACTGCATTTTCATATTCATTGCATTATCCCTTTCTCATATAGTTGCATCAATAAAATATGGTGATTGTCCGAGTCATTCACCTGCCTGCAATAAAAGGAATGAAGGTTGTCTCATTTCCTAAATACCTATTCATGAAGCCTTTAGGAATTCCTTAAGTCATTCATCTTCAACATCACGTTGACATTACGCTTTATCCTTGGTTGGGTAGAGGTTTCTTTATCAAGTCTTGTTACTAAAAATATATCAATTGCTATATCTCACACATTAATCAAAAACTCCAAGTCATTACAGATACCTAGTTGGTCATGTGGCTCATGAAAAATCCAATATTCTTCTTCAGCGCCACTGTAATTGTCATACCCAAGTAGGTCTCATTACTTACAAGTCAAGGCAAGAAAAAAAAGTGTTATGTCAATCTCAAGGCAAAACAAAAAAAAAATGATATATTATTGAAATATCACGCATACAAGTGCGACAAAAGAAGCTTGACTATGGGAACTTGCGAATAACTCCATCAAGGTTATGGACGCCTATTGGAAATGGAACAATGTTTGAGAGATTATAGTGCATAACCTCGTCAGAGCCCTAAAGGCTTATTGGCAACGAGGCTCTATCCAGGTTGCTTTTGAAGTCAGAATAACTCACGTAGCTAGCCACATAGGATTCCAAGGGTCTTTCATGGTTATAAGAGTCAGAATAAACTCAATTGCACACACATGGGCAAAAGAAAGATCAAAGTTTCAAGAATTTATGGAGAAGTTTTTCACGCCTCCATTCATAAATCTTGGTTACAAGGTGTGTTAAGTTGGATGGTCAAAGTCTTTTTGAGAATGGATTGAACTCCTATCTCTGAAATTGTTTTCACCTTTTATCCAATTAGTACATTTCAGAATAAAAGACACACACTCATACTTGTTCAAATAGGAATTGCATACTAGTCATACATCCTGCAAAATTCATATGGAAAATGCATTGTCTCCACATACATATTGCATATCATTATCGTAGGTCTGCACTTGGGAGCATAACTGAAAAAATCCTAAAAAATAAAAAATGATCCTGAAAAAATCCAAACCAAAAAAATAAAAAAGGATCCTGAAAAAAAAACCAAACTAAAAAAATAAAAAACGATCCTGAAAAACGACTCTGAAAAAATCCAAACCAAAAAAAATTAAAAACGATCCTGAAAAACCCCAAACAAAAAAAAATAAAAAACGATACTGAAAAAAATCCTAAAAAATCAAAAACGATCCTGGAGAAATCCTAAAAATTAAAAATGATCCTGAAAAAATTATAAACATTTAGATATAAAGTCCTAATAAAATACCAAAAAAAAAAAAAAAACATCAAAATCAATCAAAACATTTCAAATAAAAACCCTTAAACATTCAAAAAAAATCTTGAAAAAATCCTAAACATACGGAAAAAATCCACAATCCAATCCAAAAACAATCAATATCGATCCACAAAATCAAAAAAATAAATTTAAATATCAATTAAAAAACTTGCAATAAATTGTCTCTCAAGAATCAAACACCCCAACATATGTCCAGCAAACTCTTCACACGAAGTTAAACAAAGGATACAACTATCTTGTCAAAATGTTTGCAATCAAACTGATCAACTGTCTAATCTCTCAATTTATCAAACTATCAACGTGATCAACATCTTGTCTTAAACAAAATCGGTACACTCGAAACCAGATAGATCGGTCTTATACGGGGCCCAAAACTTCTTAAACCAGACATTATCAAACATATCAAAGCAAAGGCACAGCCAGTCAAACTGTTGAGTTTTGTCTATTTTTGGTTTACTCTTTTTATCAAATTGGCGAAGATCATTGCTTTTATCTACTCAAAGATGTCCAAAAGTTACTAGAGAAGCCATGATGGGCATGATCCTTTTTTTTGTTTGTTGTTTGTGGTTTGAACCAATAAATTTTTGGGGCAATTGCTCTAGTGGGTGTCTGTGATAGGAGCATTCAGCTTGTGAATGCCACACATACCTCAACCCCTAGTGTAATTCCCAGAATGGAGGGTTCATTCCTTATCTGTTACATGTTTGTTCCTTTGCAATGAGATATCTATACATCTTGGTTCCTCATACCCTGGTGTAATAAGCTCCATTGTTATACAAATAAGGCTCAATGATGATAATGTATTGCACTACGAATAAAGAAATGAAGACTATCTCATCAAAATTTCTATCATATCATCCATTATCAAATCAAAATCTAGAATAAACAAAGATTGATTCAATTGATTGATCATTTTATATCTATTCTATGTCTGACAACTAACAATTCTTCCAAGGTCTTCAACATGTATTTTGACACACAAAAAAATAAACATCATCACATTCCATTTTTATTATCATTCCATAATCATTCTATAATCATAATAAAGTTTTCATCAACCATTATGCATCACAACATAAAGCTACATCAAATCACTGCATTCATCATTCCAATAAAAGAAACATTATACCATGAAGCTCGCCATGAAAAAGTTCATCAAGAATGCATATCATATATCATAAAGAAATGTGTCTGAATACATCATATCTACAACATCAACATCAATATACAATCTCTCAACCTTTACTACCTATATCAATAGGTGCATCTCGACTAACTCCGACCTGTCCCGATGACACTCTAGGTGTACACATCACTCCTCCATTGCTAGTCTGTCGAGAGGTCGATCGACTTAATCTTCTCCCCATAAAAGCACTAAAACTAGGTTCCTTCTGACCCTCAAGCATAGCTCTCTCATAAGCCTATCGATAATAAATAGCCTCTTGTGCAACAGCAAAATATCTATTTGCCTAGCTACGTGCCTCCATCACTAGCCCAAATAACTAATCATATGCATCCATGGTGATCTGAGTTCTCCTTATTGCCTCATACCTCTCCCTCTGTAGTCGATCTCTATTGGAAGCTATTTGATCCCTCACTGCAGTCAACTCCTCCATCGCATGCTAATACTGATCTCTATTCTTCATCTGTCACTGCTGCAAAGTAGCGACCAAGTCCTCTAAACACCTAACCTGATCTCTCAATCCCTCCTCATCTCCTCTCTCTGCACCTACAAACTCTACAGTCGGGGGCATCTCCACATCATATCCATCATCCTCACCCTCATCTCCATCATTGCTCGATGGCCTTGATCCTTACTTATCACTCTCATCAAAACTGCTCATGGATGCAGTTTCTCCACCAATATCCACATTCTCCTCTCCACTATCCACCTGCTCTGCAACTGCTGCTATCAGATCTATAACTCCTCCACCTATACCCCCTCCACCTATACCTCCTCCACCTCTACCTCCTCCATCTATACCTCCTCCACCTCTACCTCCTCCATCCATACCTCCTCCACCTCTACCTCCTCCATCTCTACCTCCTCCACCCTCTCCACCTCTACCTCTCCCCCTAGGACCCTTGCCATGTCTAATTTGTTGACCACTAATTGGAATTGTCGAATCTGTCAAAGGTATAGGCCTGTGTTGAATCCACCATACACTATATTGCGATGTGGATCCTAGATGTTCTACACCAAGATGTCATCCTCACAAAATAGGAGCAAGAGCATCAAACTCAGCAATAGCAACACGAGGTTGCACACAAGCACCCCAATCACCAACCTCTCGAGTAGTGCGAGCAAAATAAGTTGTCACGTCTGGAATACCCTGTACTTCCCCGAAGTGTCTGAGTACACGGCTAGGAAGGTGCATATCAATAACATTGTGACCACCCACATCTCAACCAATAAGATATCTCTACTGTCAAAAAAAAGGAAGATGTTGAGAATCATCAGTCCACACAGGGCAAGATAAGGTTTCCATGAGAAGTAATGTAAGATATCAATCTGATGATGCCAATACAAAATGTTACCTGATACCCTATGCCTCACACCAATAGTATACCCAAAAGCATATGGCTGCTCTGGCTCTAAATCCATATGTAACGCGGGATGAAAGATAGCTATGTGCTCCCAAGCCCATGTATGGAGCAAAGTAATACCACATCCAACTAATTTTTGTTGTAAGTAAACAATTCCATGCATGTGATGATACAAAGTGGCAAGAAGACAAGGACCCCAAGCAAACACATGTCTATCAATAATCATATCATGTATGCCATGTCCCTATCCAACAGGAAAACATGGGCACGTTTATCAAGAATCAATAATCCAACAACAGTACAAGCAAGCACAACGGTGAGATCATCATAATCAAAACCATCCCAACGAATCTCGTAATGACCACGGATATGTAGATCCTGCTCCTCACACTTGAACAATGTACACAAAGTAGAAATACCATCATGATGATCAAAAGTAACTCGTCTTCCAAATATCTAAATGTGTAAAATACGCCACACATCCTCAAGTGTGATGGATGCCTCATCAGTCAGTAGATGAAAAGAACATGTCTCTGAATGCCACCGCTCAATCAAAGCAGTAATCATAGCCCTGTTGGTCATAACCTCAGGTAAACGCGCTATATAATACAGTCGAACTTGTCCTAACAAAGCGGTATCCTTTGCATCCAACTCATGATGTCGATCAAGACTATCTAGCCTTGTCTGCCTAGCAAGAAGTACTGGATAATGCACCTGCATTTGGAAAACATAAAAATGAGTCAGCTACGTCATCAAAATTATTAGGACACATAAATAAGAAGAAAAAATGCCTTTATTATCAATTATGATTCAATATTACCAACTGTGAAGTAAAATAATCAGATGTGACATACTTATGCCAATTGTGAATCAAATGTATCATATGCGAAATGATAATATCAAATGTGAGTCAAAACTTTCAATTGCAATCCAATTTTGTCAAAAGTGACTCAATGTTATCAAATGTGGCATAAAATATCAAATGTGAAGTGTTAAAATCAATTGTGACATGATTAAATCAATTGTGGCAATATTGGCAGTCAATTGCGGCAACATTGACAGTTAATTGTGACATTCATGAAAGATGGCACACCAAAAAATGATTCAAAATTTTGCAAAATATAGACATAAACTGGCATAAATTATGCAACTCATCATGCCACCAGTGTCAGGAGGTCTCTAATAAGACCGCACTCACTCGGATAAATGCACCCTTGCTCTATGACTTGCCATTTTGCTCCAAGGACGCTAGAAGCACTAATATCTCTAAGGAATTCTTTCAAAACATAAAAATGCAAATGAGCTCAAATCAATACCAATCCTCAATTTATAAGCTCAAAGTTAGGGTTTTTCAACATAATGCTCGTGGACCCCTCCAGCTTCAACGCAATTGTACACATAGAAAATGAGATTGAAAACATTTCAAACTTCATCTAAACACTATCTAGCACATTTCTAAAAAATTGGTCTCCATTTCACATTTTCTTGACCACTTTTTTTGAGGGGGCATTATACCGTAGTGTTACCGGGGCATACTGAGGCAGTTTTTTCTTTTCATTTTCTTTGAAACAATGTCATTTCGACATTGTCTCAAAGAGGGGCAAATGTAGACACCTAAAAATGTCTCATTAATTCTACACTAATTATTCATCTGTTTTCGATTAAGTAATTCTTTAATTATTTGATTAAACTAACTATTTCTTCTAATCATCGCCCTTCAACACTTCTAATTATTCTATTTCTATTCTCAAATCATTGTAATCAGTTAACCATATCTCAATTATTAATTAAATATCAATTATTAATTAAATATCAATTATTAATTAAATATCAATTATTTAATTAATTACGACCTTTTCCTTAGTTAAATAATCTTTATTATTTAATTAATTCTATTTTCTAACTTTAAATAATTTCATTTAAATTATTTAAATTAATTAACTTATCCCTCCACTTCCCCAAATTTTAATTTCAATTAATTCCATCTAATTTCATATTCCCAAATTCACATTTCCCCGAATTCGAATTTCAATGCATTTTAATTAATTACATATTCCCAAATTCACATTTTCCCCAAATCTAAATTTCAGTTAATTTCATGTGCATTTTAGCATTCGAATGACAAAATTCAAATCAAAATTGAAAATGAAAATCAAATTCAATTTCAATTTCAATTTCCTACAACACATGCTAAAATCAGAACTGATTGATCAAATCAGTTGTCTAGTAGTTAACTCAATTAACTCATGAATCATCCTTTTTAACTCAAAATCAATCCACTTATCTCTCCAGTCAATCAATTCAACTAATCCATCTATTCAGTCTACTGATCAACCAATGGAGTTCACTCTTCAATCAATCCAGTTGACTACTCAATCAAATGAGTTAACAAATCAATCAACTGAGTTCACTAATCAATCTAAATCAGTTATCTATCAATCAACACTTGAGTTCTATTTCTCACCCCCTTTGTGTTGAAAATCTATAAATTCAACCTCTTTTCTCAATTCAATCTAGATCATAGTCTTCAATATTGTTGTCTATCTTATGGAGGGAATCAAGTGCAATACGTAAGAGCCACCTACATCAACAACAATGGAGAAGAGTAATGGAAAGCCTTGCTATGTCAATTGAGGGAGTCTTAGATAGATTATTATTTCAATTCGATTGATATTAGTTTTATTTCATTGTAATTTAGGAGTAATATTGATTAGATTTAGAGTTGTGATTCACTCTTTGATATCTGATTATACAATTTATGCTTATTTACTACTTGAAAACACATGGATGTCAGACTTGCACGTGATGACTATAGGAAGTGATATGAAATAAACCTTGATAACACAGCATATGTTACAAACAGTTCCTTCACAAGAGATGATACAATGGCTACAATCATGATAACTCGCAGAGATAGAGATTGTGCAGCAGTTACTCGCAGATCTAAAGTAACTTTACAAGGAGTACCATCAAACCCACCACCAGTAGTAGGGACCTATAATATTGTTGAACAACTCAAGAAAACCCCAACATAGATATCACTCTTTGAACTATTGCATATATCGCCAACTCATAAAGTTATCCTGGACAAAGCCCTTCAAGATTCAATAGTTGACAGAGGTATAGATGAAAATGCCTTCCAAACCATGGTGGGGAGTTTGGCACAAGGTACCCGTATTGCATTCATAGAACAAGATATTCCTAGTAATAGACTTCTCCATAATGACTTGATATATGTAGAAGCTTACATACATAAGAGAAGAATCATAAGAGTGCTTATAGATGGAGGAGTCGGTCTCAAAATTTGTACATAAAATCTAGTTAAAGCATTGAGATATTCTGAGCTTCATATTGATCCTTACAAAATAATAAACATCAAAGCATATGATGATGAAGAGCGTCCTTCAAAAGGTATAGTTACGCTACCAGTGCAAGTAGGACCTATAACAACAGAGGTTACTTTCCAAGTGTTGGATAGAGAACTAGGGTACAACATGTTATTGGGCCAGCCATGGATTCATACCATGCAACTTGTACCATCAACTTTTCATCAATGTGTCAAATTCTCGTACAATGGCATTGAAATCACCATAAAGGGTGATCCAAATCCATTGCAACATTGTAATCACTTAAAGGCAAGTGTAGATATCCAGGTACCCATTAATCAAGAAGCACCCCTCACTACACAAATGGAGTCATTAACGATCATAGAAATATAGAAGAATGTGCCTACAACATCTTCTTTGTAGATTAAAGATATTGGTTGTGGGGAATACTCTATTTCAAGTACCTCAAATGGAAAAAAAATTATCTCTTTCTCCTAGGTCTTTTGGGAAGCCTCAAAACATAGTAATGAAACAAGACAAAGGAAAAGAAATAGTCAGATACTCAGATTCATGCTCTTTCATTAGGTGGGGAGATTTACAAGAAGAATCTCTGAATGAAGATGTCAATCACTGGATATACAGAGAAGAAGATGACATGACAATACCCAGGTTACTTTTAGATCAATATGGAAATGGATTCAAGATGCTACAAAAACATGGGTATGATGGTACCACAAGCTTGGGGTTACAAAAGCAAGGAAGATTAGAACTCGTTGTACCAAATTAAAATCCAAAAAATAAAGGGTTAGGATATAAACATGTACCAAATATAACGGAAGTAAGACAACATACACTAGATATACTAAACAGACCAAGGCTATCGTCGAAGTACATATCTCAAAGTCAGTTGTCAACACGAGTATTTCCCTCTTCATATCAGATAAGCAAGAAAGTACCAACATCGCCTAGTACAGAATCAGATGTTGAAGATATGAGACAGTTCTTCTACAAGAACCTAGTACTGATTCACCCAGCAATACAGTATCTGAAACATCCACACAAGCAAATGTGGTAATAGACACATGCTTAGCACCAGTAAATGAGCCTAATCCTTGGTTGTTGTCACTAATTTTGCCAAGGGAAACAACTCAAGCTCCACCCAATGAATCAGATGAAGAAAGACTACAATGACTTATACCAGGTTTAAGAAAGGTGGTCCCCATACAAAGGAGGCCTGCAAATCTACAACAAAATCAAATGCAAGAACAAGAGGAGATAAGTGATACAACCTCATAAGCCAAAACATACATAGAAAGTGAGACAGATTCTCACAACTATGAATTCCTATTTGATCATGATTCCAGCCTAGGAACAATTGACATGATAGAGTATCACAAATTGTCTATAGATGATGAAAATATACGAGGTCACTCAAATAACCAAGTATGCATGTTATCAAAATCTGTTACAATAGAAGAGAGCAATGAATTACCCCTTGTACACTCACATTTGATTGATTGGGGATGAGAAGGAAAACCAACTCTAGATTAGTTTGAGAGCAATGAAGTTATTGTAGAATTCCTTGGTGTCAGAGAAGGGTTTCCACAAGGTGATCACAAGGCAGGATTTGTTATAGACCTAGATAGAACAACATACTTTGGAGAGGCAAGTACCTCTATGATAGAAGATATGGATCAAAGTGATTGCAATGGAAAGAGTGTGTTAGACAACCTCCCTATTGAAAAAAGAGAATTCAACATTACTCATGGAAGAAATAGAAGAGGTCAATATAGCAGAAGGAGAAGTTGTACATAATATGCACTTAGCGAAATCATTAAACCGGGAAGAAAAGGACAAATTCATACATTTTTTCAAACAACCTCCTATCAATTTTGCTTGGTCTTATGCGAATATTCCAGACCTAGATCCAGAATTGGTGTTACATCATTTACCATTGCTACCAGGAATTAAACCATACAAACAAAATCTAAGAAAGATGCATCCACAGATTGCATTACTGGTCAAAATAGAACTCCAAAAGCTTATGGATATGGGGTTCATTCAACCTAATGACTATGCAGAATGGATATCCAATCCGATACCTATGACTAAGCCCACTAGGGGCATAAGAATCTATACCGACTTTTGAGATCTAAATAAAGAATGTTTTAAGGATGATTTCCCATTACCCAACATAGACATGATAGTTAACTTAAGTATTGGGAATGAAATGCTTTCATTAATGGATGGTTTATCAGGATATAACTAGATCGAGATTGCACCACAAGATCAACACAAAATGGCATTTACCTGTCCATGGGGAACATACTGTTGGAACGTCATGTCGTTTCATCTTAAGAATGTGAGAGCAACATATCAAAGGGCTATGATGACTTATTTTCATGACATGATCCACAATATCATGGAAGACTATATGGACAATCTACTGGCTAAATCATAGACAAGAGAAGGCACCTTGAAGTCCTTGCAAAGATATTTGATCGATTAGAGCAGTACAATGTTAGGATAAACCCAAAAAAGTGTGTGTTTGGTGTAACAGCAGGCAAACTTTTAGGATTTATTGTGTCTAACAGAGGAATTGAATTAGAGCCTACAAAGGTCAAAGCAATCATGGATATGCAACCTCCATCAACACTTAAGCAGTTAAGAGGGTTACAAGGAAGACTACAGTCTATAAGAAGGTTCATAGCACAACTAGCAGATAAATGTCATCCATTCTAGTATTTACTCAAAAAAGGAGTTATCTTCAAATGGACAGAATAGTGCCAAGAAGCTTTTCAAGCTTTAAACGATAATCTTTTGAATACTCAAGTATTAGTTCCACCTACTCAAGGAAATTCCCTATTACTATATATATCAGCAACAAACTCATCTTTAGGAGCCTTGTTGGCACAACATGATGATCAAGGAAAGGAAAGAGAAATCTACTATATAATTAGAACCTTAATTGGATATGAGCTTAATTACACTCCTATAGAACGAGCATGTCTAGCAGTGATCTTCGCATCTCATAAACTTGGACATTATATGTTGAATCACAAAGTCCAACTCATCGCATGTTTTGATCCACTCAAATATTTGCTAAGAAGAACCACATTGATTGGAAGATTGGCTAAGTGGGTCATGATTTTAAGTGAGTTTGATATAGAGTATGTGGACAAAAAGGCAATCAAAGGGCAGATTATAGCAAATCTGTTAGTAGAGGCTCCCTTGCAAGACAATCACCCGCTACTAATAGACTTTCCTAATGAATCTATGTTTACATTGACAACATTTACCATGTGGAAATTATACTTTGATGGGTCTTACACAAATCATGCAGCTGGAGTTGGGATTATTTTCATCACCCCTCAAGGTGATTATATCCCTAAGTCATTCAGAATAAATTTTCCTTGTATGAATAATATAGCTGTATATGAAGCTCTCATCATAGGACTTCGTACCGCTATACAATAGAGGATAAAAGAATTACAAGTCTATGCGACTCACAATTGATTGTCAATCAATTCAATGATGACTATAACACAAAAGATGATAAATTGTTGCCTTATAAACAAATGGTAGAAGATTACAAAGAACATTTCAGTAATATCACTTTTGAACAGATTCCAAGGATATAGAACAAGGCAGTTGACGTCATGGCTACAATAGGGTCTCTACTAAATATGCCTAATAATAATACTCGGTTTGATTTTATTGTAGAACAATTGATGATATCGTCATATGAGATACCTCCCCAAACTGTCTGAGCACCTGTCTTGGAAGAGACATCTCAATAATCCTCTAAGTCTCAATGGTCCTCCCAATAAGATATCTTTGTTGTCTATAGAAAGGCAAGTGCTACACATCATCTGCCCAACCAAGGCAATATAAGTATGGTCTCCAAGTGAAATGCTACAAGATATCAAGTTGATGTCGCTAGTACAAGGTGTTACCTGAACCCCTGTGTCTAATACTAGGTGTATATCTATATGCATAGGGCTCATCAGGCTGCAAGTCAACGTGAATAACTAGCCTTGAGATAGAAATGTTCTCCCATGCCCAAGTCCGAAGCAATGTCACACCACAACTAATCGATCGGTATCCTAGGTATACAATGTTGTGCATTTGATAATAAACCATGGCTAATAGATAAGGACCCCAAGCATATACTCGATGATGAACAATCATATCATGGAGCACTCTGCCCTATCCAACTAGAAAGCCATGACCTCATCTATCAAGAATCAACAAATCACCTACGATACTGCATAATACTATAGTAAGATCATCATAGTCCAAGCGAGCCCAAGGGATATCATAATGACCACTGATATGTAAATCATGCTCCTCACACTCAAAAAGGGCACATAGTCCAGTGACACCATTGTCATAATCATATACAACTCTCACACCATGAATGGGAATATACAGTATACACCAAACATCCTCTAAGGTAATGGATGCCTTACCATTAGGAAGATGGAAGGTACATGACTCGGAATGCCACCACTCTACTAAAGTTGTAATCAAGGCCCAGTTGGTCGTAACCTCTAGCAAATGTAAAACATGATATAATCCAAGATGTCGGATATGTGCAATCTCCTCATCAAGTAAATCGGCTCGAAGATCAAGTCCATTGGGTCTACTCTGTCAACAATATAACACTCCAATATTCTCCTGCACAGAGAAAATATTGAAAATGTCAGATATCGGATAACGCAATTACAAAAAATTATCAAATGTATGACAAAAACTTTAATTAACAATGAATGTGTAAAGTTAAATACTTATGTGTAACATTTAACACTATTGTGGTACAATCAAAGGTTATGTGTAACAATAGCAATGAATATGTAGCATTTATAACTAATGCGTGAACATATAAGCAAATGCGTAACACTAAGCATCTATGTGTGACAATTAAGCTTTTGTGGTACATTTAAAGCGTTTGTGTGACACTTAGTACTAATGCATGAAAATCAATAGGAGTATGCGTGATGAGTAAAACCTAGATCTCTGGAAATTTTTTGAAAAAATTGCAAAAAACAAGCAAAAAATCAGGCAAAAATTTGGAAACATACCATGTCGCTAGTCCCCGGAGGTCTCTGATAAGAACATACTCGATCAGACAAGTGCACTCATGCCCTATAGCCAACCATGATGATCAAATACTCGCAGGAAAGCAAAAAAAAACTCACAAGGATCTCCAAGAACTCAACACAATGCAAATGAGCAAATGAAAAGCTAAACTCTCTATTTATAGCTCAAAATTAGGGTTTTTTCCCACTCTAATGCCCATGGTCCCCATCAACTTCAAACAACTTGTAGGCTACTCAAATGATCTCCAAAATGAATGAAACTTCACACGATTGCCCATTATACCGATATCGAAAATATGGTCTAAATTTTTAAATTTTTCGACCACCTTTTCCGAGGGGGCATATTTACACTATTTACACTATACAATGGTGCCAAGGCATATTGGGGCAGAATTTTTTTCGTTTTCATTGAAACAACATCGTTTCGACTTTGTCTCAAAGAGGGGCATATGTAGACACCTAAAAATGTCTCATTGATCATGTACTAATTATTCCTCTAATTGATTAAATAATTATTTAATTATTTAATTAAATTCATTAATCTCATTCTTCTAATTTCATATTTCCTCATCATCTTACTAATTATTCTATTTTCAATTCTATCATCATTTAATTATTTAAACCATTTTCTAATGTTAATTAAATATTGATTATTTAATTAATTATGATTATTAATCCCTCAATTTATATAATCTTTATTAATTAAATAAATTAATTCTCAATTTCTATCTCTGATCATCTAATCATTAACCCTTTTCTAAATATTAATTAAATATTTATTATTTAATTAATTGTGATTTAATTCCTTTAATTCAAATAATCATTATTTAATTAAAGTCCATTTCTAAATAATTAAATAGTTTCTTTAAATTATTTAATTAACTAATTTATTCTTCTAATTCTAATTCCAAATCCCCAAATTCTAATTTCATTTAATTTCATTAATTCTCCAAATTCTTCTAATTCTAATTCTAATTCTTCTAATTTCATCTAATTTCAAATACATGTGCATGATTGCAAAAATCAAATTGAATTCCAAAGCCAAGTTCTAAATATATTCAAATAATAAATTGAATTTAAAATAAATTCAATATTTGAATTAAATATCATGCAAAGATTAAATTGAAAATCAAATTCAAAGTTCAAGCACATGCTAAATTAATTAATTAATTCAATTATCTCTTCAATCTCTATTTCTATCTTTTAGTTAGCTTTTTCTAAATAAAGCTCTCAATCAACTTCCAATCAGTTAATTATTTCATCCTCTTTATTTCCTTCAATCACCCTTTTTCATCTTTTTCTCAATCAGTTAACTCATTGATCTATTCAATCTATTATGTTTCACCTCCAATTCAGCAGTTCAACTATCAATCAGAATGTGAGCTCACCTGAGTTCCACCTCTTGATCAATTTGTTCTACCTTTCATTCAATTCTCATCCAATTATCTATAAAACGAGCATTCAATCTCCATTTTCAACAATCATGAACTTTGAATCTTTGTGTCACTTGCAAGTTGCCAGCGCAATATTTGAGAGCCACCATACCACAAAGAGGAGAAGAGCAATGGAAGCCATATGTAGTCTTGGAATAGGGGGAATTGATTGATATATCTTATATTACTGCTTCTTGTTTATTTTGCATTATTTCATTGTTTGTTTGTTTGAATTCCACTTAGGATAGGGATTCGTGGTTTCCTCTTCATTCCTATTTGATTTACATTTAATGAATTTTAGCATACGACACCTACCTTTTCCAATGACTATACATTAGCATGTTATCTTAATGCAGTTGAACAAATGGACTCTTCCACGAGTGAGCAAAGTGAGAACATGACAGTAGTAGATGTCAAGTATCTTAGTCACAAAAAAAAAAAGAAAAAAAAAGATAAGAGTTGTGATGGTGAAAACCACACTGTGGTGGTGTCAGAATCAAAAATAGTAAAAATAAAGGACGTACCTAACGGTGAAAACCTCTCTAAGGTGCCTGAAGGTGAGATACTTGAAATTTTTCCTGATCACTTTCAAGAGTGATCATCAGTGCTAATTGAACCTACACAGCTAGTAAACATTGGTACAGAAGAAGCTTAGTACACCATACATGTAGCTCAATCCTTGTTAGTTGAAGAACTAAAAGAAATTGTTGATTTCTTCATGGAAAAGAAGATAAATTTTGCATGGACATATGTTGATATGCTGAGTTTGGATCCTAATCTCATAATGCATCATCTCTCTATCATTCTCGGAGTTAAGCCTATTAAGCAAAAACTTTGAAAAATGCATCCTCATGTTGCATTACTTGTTAAAGTTGAGTTAGAAAAATTACTAAAAGTTGGATTCATCAGAGAAATTTATTATGCCAAGTGGATATCTAATATTGTAACTATTTCCAAACCTGACAAATCGATACGTGTTTGCACAGATTTCAGAGATTTAAACAAAGCTTGTCCAAAGAATGATTTTCCATTGCCCAACATAGACATGATAGTGGACATGACTGCTAGCTATGAAATGTACTCTTTGATGGATGGTTTTTATGGATACAATCAGATCAAAATTGCACCTGAGGATCAAGAGAAAACAACATTTACCTATGCATGGGGAACTTTTTGTTGGAATGTAATGCCCTTCGACTTAAAGAATGCATGTGCTACTTATCAAAGAGCTGTAACAACAATTTTTCATGACATGATGCACAAAAGCATGGAAGATTATGTTGATGATACTCTAGTTAAATCTATGAAAATATCAACACATCTATCAAAACTAAGTCCAATATTAGACAGGATGAAAAAATTTAAACTTGGATTAAATCCTAAGAAATGTGTATTTGGGGTTACATCTGGTAAGCTTGTAGAATATATTGTTTCAGCGAAAGGAATTGAAGTGGATCCAGAAAACGTTAAGGCTATCATGGAAATGCCACCTCCAAAGAATGTAAGTCAAATGAGAAGTTTACAAGGGCGGCTCCAATCAATAAGACGCTTTATTTCTTAGCTGGTAGATAAGGCTCAACCATTCACAAAGGCATTACGAAAAGGAGTTATATACAACTGGGATAAAGATTGTGAACAACATCTAAAGCAAATCAAGGAATATATTTCTAATCCACCTATATTAATGCCACCAATTCAAGGCAAGCCCTTGATTCTCTACATATCAGCTATTGATACATCACTGGGGGCACTTTTGGCACAACAAGATGAGAATAAAAAGGAAAGAGCTATATATTATATCACCAGGACCTTGGTGTCCTATGAGATGAACTATATTATCATAAAGAAAGCTTATTTGGCATTGGTCTTTGCATCATAGAAATTAAGACACTACATGCTAGCACATTCTATCAAGCTGGTGGCTAAGATTAATCTGCTAAAATATATTCCCATCAAAGCAACACTTATAGAAAGATTGGCTAAATGGGTCATGGTTCTTACAGAATTTGATATTGAATATATATAATGCAAATCTATCAAAGGATAGGTCATTGCAGATCAACTTGTTGATGCTCCGCTTGAAGACAATCAACCTTTGCACATAGAATTTATGGATGAATCCATCATGCACCTTACTCAACGATACTAGAAAATGTTCTTTGATGGGTCTTTCACTCAACAAGATTCTGGTGCTGGAATACTTTTTATCACTCCTCAGAGATACTCAATCTCAAAGGCATACAAGATTCTCTTTCCTTGTACCAGCAATATTGCAGAATATGAAGCTTTGGTAAATGGAATCAATCTAGCTACTAAATGGAAGGTTGTTGAGTTACACATCTATGGAGACTCTCAGCTGATTATCAACCAAATTAATGATATATATCAAACTCGAGATGAGAAACTGATGCTATAAAAGAATGGTTGATGACCTCAAGAAATACTTTACCTTTGTATCATTTCAACAGATTCCTAGATCAACAAATAGAGCAATAGATGCTATGGCTACCTTGGTGTCTATACCACAGCTACAAGAATCTGAGTTCCACTTTGAATTCCTGGTGGAAGAGTTACATTATCCTGCTTATGATTCCCCTGAGTCCCAGATGGTTTGTTCTATTATTGGACATGACTCATCTCGCTATAGCCACATTTACTCTTACTTGCATGCCCAAATTATCCCTACTAATCTTACTCGTAATGAGAAAAGAAACCTTATTCAAAATACTTCATGGTATTTCATCATCGCTAACGATCTATTTAGGAGAGGTTTGGCTAGTACTTTTCTTAGGTGTCTAGAAACTAAAGAGTCTCAACATGTGTTATCTGAAGTCCATGAAGGTATTTGTGGATCTCATTCAAACGATCTTACTCTAGCTCGAAAATTGCTAAGGGTTGGCTATTACTAGCCAGATATGGAGAAAGATGCTATAAAATTTGCTAAAACTTGTGAGAAGTGTCAACTACATGGAAATCTCATACATTCTCCAGCAAGGGATCTAATACCTTTCATCACACATTGGCCTTTTCAACAATGGGTGTTTGATCTCATTGGCCAAATCTATCTTGCATCAAGTAATGGACACAAGTTTATCATAACTGCCACTAAGTACTTCAATAAGTGGGTTGAAATGGTTCTGCTAATCAAAGAAATCGGTAAACAAGTAGCTCTGTTCATCCTTAACTATATCATCTGTAGGTATGGGATACCTTCTTCAATTGTGACTGACAATGGAGGGCAGTTTAAAAACAAAGATCTAGATGAGCTCTGTAAAAATTTCAAAATCAAATAGCATTGGTCATCCATATACTACCCTCAAGGTAATGGACAATTTGAAGCATCTAACAAAAATTTGTTGACTATCTTGCACAAAATGGTAAAAAAATATGGAAAGGATTGGCATCTACAGCCCAATCTTGCACTATGGGCTTATAGAACAAGTATCAGAATGCCTACTGGGGCTACACCTTTTTCTTTGGTGTATGGATCTGAAGCAGTCTTGCTTGTTGAGGTGGAAATACCTTCTTTGAGAGTTTCTTTGCAAGGTCTTATTACTGATGAAGACTAAAGAATATCTAGATTGCAAGAACTCAAGTTGTTGGATGAACGTTGACAAGTGGCGTTTGATCATCTAAGAGCCTACCAAAAGAGAATGTTTAGAGGTTATAACAAGAAATTTTGACAAAGAGAATTTCAGGTTGGTGACCTTATTTTGAGAGAAAATCCTAAAAATCAACAGTTTCGAGACAACAAAGGGAAGTTTGAACCCAACTAGTTGGGTCTCTACATCCTTACTGCAGTCTCTGGCTCTGGTGCCTATCAACTCTCAACACTGGAAGGAGAATAGCTCCATGAACCGATCACCACCATCCACTTGAATAAATTCTTCACTTAGTATTCTCTGCTCCAGCAACCTATACAACAACCAAAAAACAATTATTTGCCAAGGAGGTGAAAACCTGGTAAACAAGTGCCTCTTGTACTCAAGAGTTCCATCTATCAATGCAAATTTGACATTTCCCATTTTCATTCCCGCTTTCCTGCATCTTTGCTTTCGCTTGTAAATATCTTTTAGTCTCTTTTGTGACATCCAAGTTCTTTTGGAACCCTCATGGCTTGAAACCAATCAATGCCCTAGTCTTAGGGTAATAGACAGATCAATTTACATGTCCTAAGCAGTATCAACCAAGTCATCTTTCTGTCGGTAGTACCAGGTCATCCAATCCGAATCAGTCACCTGTGTCCAAACTACTGAAGAGTTTTATCATTGAGTAAACAAGCAAAACAAGACTATTGAAAACAATCACTAAACTGTTTGAGCTATGATTAAAATTTTCTTTATGTGTTGTTTTTTACATTGGTTTTCGATTATTATTCCCTCTGAGTAACTCAAGGAAATCTATCTTGACTACGCGGAGAAAGGATTGGGGGCATAATACTTTTCTTTGTTTTATGCTTGTAGGAGTGATTCTGATAATCTGGAAACATCTATTAATCTGGGTCTCTGTGATAAGTGCCTTCACATCAAAGTGAAATCACCACACATACCTCGACTCCACTTATTTGTATGCTACAGAGAGGTTGGAGTCATTTCTTTGTCTGTTTTGAGGGAATTGATTTAATGTGCAATCCGGATGCATGTGTAATCTATCCAAGTATATGAACGATAAAAGGGTCATTATGGACAAGATAATTAATATTGCATATGACAAGGAAGGAACTCTGTTTTGCATTTTGCATTTGTAAAATGCTCAATGATGAAAATTAAGCATACCAAATCCAGTGACTAAGTTTAGGTTGCATTCAATCTAAATTTTATGCATTTCTGGTAATTTCGGCGTGATAACAATTATCTCTTTATCTTTTGAATGAGAATCTGAAGCAATTGTCATTTCTCAACTAGGTGGTAATCCTTTTCATCAATCGTTTTTCCGATCAAGTACTTGTGTATTGAGATATTAGCTGCATATGTCAGCATCTTATATAGATCCATACATTTCATTATATATTCATTTGCATTTATATTATTACATGAAAACTAAACATTTGCATTACTAGTTACTCATTTTCATCATTTATTTGCATATGAAAAAGAAATAAAAAAAATAAACACATCCATATTCATCTCCATTACATACATCCATATTGAAACTATATGCATACATATAGAATAAAGCATATAGAAAGACATCTCATAATCAATCAACACAAGTACGATGAAATCAAATCGAGAGCTCGTATATCGCATCATAATCTTAGTGTCTAAGAGTATAAATGATATCAACTGTCAAATACAATGTCTCATCAGAGCAAGAATCGTATAGGCTAAAAAAATGGGGTATATAAAAAAATCTAGGAGGTATAACAAATCTAGCTCTCTTCCTCTCCCTCATCCCCAGGTGGAGGAGGTGGTGTTTGTTGACTGACATCCTATTTGGGTGCCCTAGCTCCCTCAGATCGAGCCATACACTGAGAATACAGAACAACCTGTTGCGCTACTGGGACCGCTACACTATAAGTTGCAACGTAATAAGTTGCATGGCTCGTCTAATGCAAAACCTCTCGCTTTGCTCTCACCTCTGCAAGTTGTTGGTCTCGCTTTTCAAGTTGTGTTTGCGCCACTGTCAGACTGCAAACCTGTCAACCTTACCCTCAAAGACCATACTACGTCTAGTACTCCCTTCTCTCTCCCAACAAACCCCTCTTCACCTTCCTACTCACCTACAACCTCTGCTGCCCTAGAACTGCCAGCCTCAACCCCAACAACTCCTAAGGATCCATCGTCCCCTCTCTGTCATTGTCGACCTCCCACTACTGCCCTGTTGCTACTAGCACCAAGATCACCTCTTGTCTATCTAGGTACATCTGCTCTCTGTCCCTGTACCTGATCTGGTACGTGTGTGTGTTGGTGCATCCTCCTCAACTTCCTCTATAAGAGGTGCATGCTCTTCGGGATCTGTAAATAGGGGAAAAGGATGTCTCTAAAACCAATCTCTATACTAGGATAATGCCCTCGCGTCTACTACATCCTTTAGATAATCCCATCTTTGCGGTTGTAAACCTGCTAACTCCTGCAGGCTCAATGCATATGAGAGTCTCGGTGCCCATCCTCGTCTCTCCTCCTCTCCATATTGAGCATAGGTTGTGAACTCCTGGGATATACTCCGCGGTCTCCCATATTGTTTCATCACCCTAGATACTACAAACCACTCAATAATAGACACCAATCTGCCAATGAGAAGTCAAGTCATATACATATCCTTCCTCTGTGCTCTCCAATCGTCTCATGGCTCTAGGCCCCTATACAGTCTCCATACTACAACAATCAAATCATCCAACTTTCTCCTCCAATAATCAATCTTGCCCAGGTAGGGCTGAGTAACATAACCTGAATAACAACATACAATAGGCTGGTGCGCCTCTCACGAATCATCTACAATAGGTCTACATACTGGGATATGCTCCCATGCCCATATTTGTAAAACTAACAAACCTGCTGCCATACTCTTCCCCTCCCGATAGACAATCTCATGCATCTCATGATACATATGAGTGAGTAAGCATGATCCCCACCCTAATCTCACTGGATGAGTCAATAACCTCTCAAGCATCCTGCCCCAACAACATAGAAATCCCTTTTGTCCTCTATCAGGCATCACAAAACAACCAATCGTACCAACCAAAACGCAAGCCAGAGGGTATTGTGCATCATATCTACTCATCAAATCATCCCACGTAATAGCACGATCAAGAATAGTCTCTTCATGGAATATCCGTCTCAAAGACAAAATACCCGATCGTGGAGTAGAATCATAATCAACCTTATCTCCAGCAAACAGAATCCTCAAAATCCTGTATATATATCCTTCAGCGTGATGATCATCTCTCCAACCGATAAATGAAAGGTGTTATGCTCATAATGAAAACACTCAACTAAAGCAATCGACATACTATGATTCACAAGGATATCAGGCATTTGTAATAGGTATCTGAATCCACACAAACCAATATGACCTCTCTCTGCATCTAATAAATCACGCACTAGCCTCATTGTCGGTGGAAATGTACACCGAAATTAAATATCCAACAACTAAATCTCCAAAATCAAACATACCAATCGTCAGTACGTGATCAAATTTGTGCTAAGAATATGATAAACATTCTATAGAATCCAAATATACAACATTCAAAATAAAAAATTGTTGTTTACACTCTAAAAAATACTTGTTTTTTATACAAATTTCCACAAACAAGCAGAAACTCGTACAAGAAATAGTTACAAGCCAAATGATTAAACAGTCTCATACGACAAAAAGTATCCTATCGTACGACTAAATGGTCTTTTAAGAAGACTCTCGTACGATACTAGGGTAGACATCAGACGACAACCCTTATATGTCCATACGAGAAAATACAAAAAGGACAGAAACTCGTACGACAAACATTAAACAAACGCACGATAAAATGATAAACATGACTTCAAAATGGATTTTTAAATGAAAAAATTCAACAAAAATTCAAAAATTAAGAAATGCAAAGGCTAAAGATCGGTCACTTACTGCTAGAGCATAGTTTCGCAGATGATTATGACGTCTTTGGTGCTCGAATCGATGCTCTTGAATCGGAATTGTCATTTTTCTTTGCAGGAGGTTTTTCAATTAAGAGGTAAAAATGAAATGAGAATGACACATTGAACCCCTTATATAGCCCAAACCCTATTTTTTAAAATTGCTCTGATGGACGTAAAACTTGTACCCTAAGCTAAATCGACTGTCCTGAGTCCATTTTTGGGATCGAAATCCGACGTCAATTTTCTAGTCAAAATTTTACAATGTTGACCACTTAACACTTTCATCCTCAAGTCAATTTTCAAATCATTTTGTTCTCAATTCAATTTTAAATCTCAATTTAATTCTCAAATCAACTTTGATTTTAATCTTCAACATCAATCTTTATGCTCAAATAATTATCATCACTAAAAATTGCCTAAAATCTTTGTACCATTGCTATCTTTTGATTTCGCTCCCGAGGGGGCATACTCATGACATCATCAACTTTTCAATGATCATCATCAGCTTTTCAGTGATTATCATCATCAAAAGTCGATAATTTTTTCAAATCTTCATCTAAAGTCGAGCAAAAAAACTTTTGAAACAAAGAAAATTAACCAAACCTTGTTACTAGGGGCATCTTAACTAAATCACATCGTATCAAAGTTGAGATTCTTTGATGTCAAATAAAGTAATCTTTGTCCTTTTCTAGAATCAATCTTCAAATCGATGTTCAGTTTCATCACATCAAATCAGGTTGGACATTTTCTCTTGCTAATCGATTCTTATTCAATCAAGTTCGAAATTGGTTCGTTTTTCTTAGTTGATTCTTGTTCAATCAAGTTTGGAATCGATTTTATCTCTCGCTCAGTCAGTTCTTGTTCAATCAAATTCAGAATCAATTTTATCTCTCGCTCAATTGGTTCTTGTTCAATGAAGTTCGGAATCAGTTTTTTGTCTCTTTGCTCAATCTAGTTCAATCAAGTTCTAGATCGATGCTCGTTTCCTGATCAATCATGATCAAGAATGGTATCTCACTCTTTGTCGATTCTTATTCAATCAAGTTCAGGATCAGTATCACTTTAATCAAATCTATTCAGTTTCATCGCTTCAAATCAAGTTGAACATGTCGCTCTTCATCGATTTGTGATCCATCAAGTTCAGAACTGATATCTATTTGACATCAACTATTCTTTGAACTAACGTGTTGCTCGCACATTAATTCAAAGAGGGGCAAATGTAATACCCTAAATATGGTCACCTAAACCATGGGACGCTAATCTCGACAACATCACCAAGGTCCTAACCAAAGGCAATTAAAACAACCTTCAGCACCTAATTAATTAATTCTTCAATCATTAATGTTACATGGCCAGTTAATCACTCTATATTAATTAAATATTTAATTAATTAATTAAATATTTAATTAATTAATTAAATCATTCCAAGTAAATCATTTTGATCAATTATCCTATTTATTTAATTAAATATCCTAGCATATTTAATTAATAAATAAATTTGTCATTTAATCATGTAGACACCTAAAACTGGCACAACTAATTAAATGGATTTTATTCATTTAATTATTACTAAATCGCCTATTAATTAAATTAAGATTTAATTAATATTCCTATTCTTCTAATTGACCTTTTTAATTAAATTAAGATTTAAATAATATACCCTTCTTCTATCTAAGTCATTTAATTAAAATCACATTTAATTAAATATCCCCCTTTTAGCCATTTTAATTAAATTCACATTTAATTAAAAATATCAATTTATTCCTTTTCCCATTTTAATTAAAATCTCCTTTGCATCTAAATAAATGAAAAATTATTTGTAAATCCCCCCCCCCCCCCCCCCCGTTGCAAAATCCTACAAATGCAAGTTGCGTCCCTTTTGGCTAAATTAAATTATTTTAATTTAACGAAAATTCCTATTTCCCCTCACCCACTTGCAAAATCCTACATATACCACTTGCCTCCAAATCATCCTTCTATAACCTATCTAATCCCTTCATTATCCTAATTAATCCATTTTGTTTCTTCCTAGGTTGCTCACACATGTGTGAGCACATATCCCCTTCTCCCAAGGTGGGACCACATTGACTTTTCATCCCACTTCCCTTTGTGACACTCGTCACAAGGCTAAGCTTGCAAATATGGGACCACATTGATCCTCACCCCCTTTGTGACATTTGTCACAAGGCTAAGCCTTTCAAGTTGGTACCACATTCCTCTTTCAATCTTGACCCTTGATTGATAATTAGTCTTGACCATCCATTTCTAGGCCTTCAAATCTATAAATTGAGCCCTTATCTCTTATAAAAGCATCCACTTCTATTGCATCCAATCTATAGTCTAATTGTGTTGTGCAGGTTATCAAGGAGCTCAATCCTCATCACCAAACATTTAGGCCATCTTAAATTATATTATAGCTTAGTTTTTTTAATGCATGTTTAGAATATCTTGCTAGCTTAATTCATATCATTTTCATAACATTCTCATATCTCATTCTCATATTAGCCTAATTAGTTAATTTAATCTTTCAATCTGGAACTCATTTCATATCTTCATCTTTCATCTTGCATCTTCATCCATCATCTCATCTTAGCTAGGATCTTAGTTGCATCCATTTTGATCGTATCACATCAATTTAATCTCATTCTCTAGGTTGACATCCTAAAGATCAAGCACTCTCCTTCAATGAGAGCCACCTTGAATCCTAAAGATCTCTAGAGATAGAGGAGCATGGGATGGGCTTAGCAATCTTGAGACTTCTTGGACTAATAATTAGATTAGTTTGCATTTTCAATTTCTTGATTTTACTAACGTAATGTTTCATGTGTGTGCTTGCTTGTTGTTTTCTCCTCTTGCGGGTTGATCCATAATTTGGAGCTCACATTTTGGCGCCCACCGTTTGTGTATAACTGGACATTGAGGAGCATTTTTCTAATACATTGCTTGCAGGTTGTGGGAAGGCTTTCACATTGCAATATTGTTGTTTTTGTTAACACTTTCTAATTGGGGAAAATTGATCAATCCTAGGATAGTCATTCACATTTCACAATCAAGGATAAAACAAACAATCACACATTGCTATCTTGAATTAAAATGAACTATTATTTTTGCAATCTTGGTCTAAAACAAACAATCACATTTTGCTATATTGGGTTAAAACACAAATTCACATTGTCATTTTTGCTACAATTTGGGATAAAACAAAAACTTCATTTTGCAATTTCGGGTAAAACAAACAATCAACTTGTCCATTTTTGCAAATTGCTTTACTTTCTAGCAACGTTCTTTACTTTATGTTGGTCAGGATTTCCTCTTCCTAGTCTATAGAATCATTGCTATTAAGGATTAAAAAGAACACCATGTTTGGTTGGAGCAACATCTCCAATTAGGATTTAACAAATCATTGCTTTCGAAGGATAAATATAATGTTGTTTGCCTTGTCTCAAAAGTGGTAGGTATATGCTCTCCCCTTAATTGGGTGACCAAAAAGCCAAACTCGCCCTTTTCATGCAATTAAATCCTTTAGAGGGCATGTCTTCTTGAACACCTTGAGGGGGCTAGTGAGAAGAGAACGACCCAAGTGATCATAGCTAAAACCAAGCAATCTAACTCACTATAAATAAATAGCCTTTGAGATGAAAATCTTAGGGATGGAGCATATTTGAGTTATCTCTTTGAGATCTCTCATGCCAATCACTTTGTAGGGCCTCGTAGTCTCAATCATGTTTGTGTGACTACATCTTGTTAGATACTTTGTTGGGCTATAGGCCTCAATCATGCTTGCGCAACTTCAAGGAATATCTTCGAACAAAATCCTTACTAAAATCCATAGCAATAGAGACTTTGAGCCAAGTCAGTTAACAAGCATTAGCAATATCATAGTGGAAGGGTGGGGAAGAATCTTCCCCCAATATTACTCACCATATATCTCCCAAGATAGCTACCCAATTTTGAAGAACTTCACTTTCAGTTAATTTCTGGCAAAAGGCAAAAAAATGGGTGCCCTTTAGGGGGTGACACGACTGTTTGAGTTGATGGAGTATCGAGACTAGTGGGATATGATATTGTTGATGACCCTTGAAGAAAGTGTCTATCTGATGTGTCTTTTTTTGTAAATCAAACCAATGATAACATCGGGGATTTAAAAATATTCTCACAACAACATACACTCAATGTTTAGCATTGGGATGTCCATTGTTTTCATGTGTGCTATGTCTTCTTGTCATGAACATTAAAACATCTTGCAAGTTACAAATCAAATAATACAATAATCAGTTAAAAAAAAAGAGCAAAGAGAAACCTTAGAGAAAAGAGAATTTCCAAATCCAACTAGCACCCTTGGAAGGGGTATCAAACCTTCAACTATCTTAGGATAAGATTTCATCCAACAACATTAAGGAGTATCAATTAAAGTGATCAAAGGTTCTATCATCTGCATCCTATCAAAATAAATACCTACTTAGGTTCTCAAGTTGTCAAATTAAGTTTCTATATCGTGAAACTTGACTCATGTCATTTGACACACTTTGTCATGGGGGCAAATAAAACTAAACCTCTGGTTGACAAGTAAGCTTGGGTTACAAAACAAAGTATCCATATCAACCATCAACATCAATATTGATCATTTTGTATGACCACTCCCCACATTTTGAGAAGAAGAAGTCTTCCTAAAAAGACTAAGTTGAAGAAGAGACAACCTAGTCCTAAGGCACTTAGCAATAGGAGTAAATTTCTCTATATCAACCGTCAACTCTTTAAATCACATCGTGTTTTCTTGTGACATATGCGATTGTATCTCCAAGGAAAAACTAATGAGTTTGACAAGGAACCTTTAAGAAATAGAGCTTACATTCAGAAAGTAGCATTCAATCAACACCTTAATAGTGGGAGAAGGATCAATCTCGCATTGTTACCAATAAATTGCATCGCCTACCATGAAAATTGGCCTGAACCACCAACCCCACCAAGAACCCCATTAGAAGAGTAGGAATTCACTACTATAGATATCTATTGATGCCCATTGGCATTCGATCTTGAAAAGACAAAGAATTGGATCCACAACCATAATCTAGCATGAGTTGTAAGGAATCCAATCATTTTGATGAATACGCAACTATGGAAGAAGAAGAGATTACCAAGGAACTCATCCAACAATGCCAACAAAGCACTGCCTTCCAAAAACTCATGGAAAGGCTTATAGACATGGATAAACAAAAGTACCTCCTCATGCTCAATAGTAAGGGAATCCTGATGCCTGAGGATTTTGACTTGGAAAATTCAAGAAGTGAAAGAATCCCAAAAACAAGGCCAACAACCTATACATTCACTCAATATCAAGTGCACTTAAGAGGAAGTGACTCCCAAGACAATGCCTGCAACCAAGACAATACACACAATCATGATGACACTAGTGAACAAGGGAATGGCCATCATCGAAGGTCCAATGGAGACAATATTTACCTCACTAAAATTACACAACAAGTTCAAGCACTTCAACGACAAATGCAAGACATGCAACAAGGATCCACGATAAGATACTCATTGGAGGACATTTGTCCTTATCCTTTTGATGGGTGGCTAAACATGGTACCTTTCCCACCAAATTCAGATATACTAAAGTATGACAAATAAGATGGTAAGAGTGATCCCCATGATCATGTCAAGGAATTTTGTACTATGAGCTTGGATTTCGCTCACAACAATACATACATGATGAGGCTCTTCCCAAGAAGTTTGGGAGGGAAAACAATGGAGTGGTTATCAAAACTCACACCTCCCATTAGATCATTTGATGAGTTGGTGAATAAATTCATTACGCAATACTCCTACAATATCCAACATGAGGTCACCATGCTTGATGTATGCAATACGAAGCAAAAGAACAATGAAACATTCATGGTGTTCCTACAATGATGGAGGCACATGGTTTTGAAGTACCCACGAGATGTACCTAAAAAGGAAAAGATGGAAATCTTTATAGATAATTTAAATGATGAAATGAGTTATCAACTCAAACTACAGTGTATACCATCTTTTGCAAAATTGATAGAGAATGGTATCCAAGTAGAGGAAGCCTCGATCAAGAAATAGACCTTAAAATTATCTAACATGTTACTTCAAATAACAACCACACATATAACAATCAATATAACAACAACAACTCTGACAAGTCCAAATTATGGACTAGGAACAAAAATGTTGTTCATGATGGTGTGGTCGATGCCAACAATGTAAAGTCTAAACAACCAGTGTTGACTTTACCAAGTAACACACCATCCAACAATGATCAAAGAAGTGCCAATCAAGGCACTAACAATTATCCATGCGCTAACAACAATAACAACAATTACCAGCATCATACCAACCAAGGGAACAACAACAACTACCAAGGGAACAACAACAATAATCAAGGGGGCAATGGTAACACTCCACCTCCCCCATATCGATGAACCTATACACCATTGGGACAAACCTTTGAATATGCATTTCGAGAACTATTGGCAAACAAGATTATCACATTTCCAGTCATAAGCAACTTTGAACACCAATTCAAACCACCATGGTGGAATGACTCACACTATTGTGATTATCCAAACAAGGGGCATAGAACAAATGATTGCATTAGGTTGAAGAACCTAGTTCAAGATATGTTGGATAGAGGAGACATAATGGTTGATGATCATAAAACTAATGGTGATCATGAGGCTTTCAAAAATCCTCTTCCTAATTATGACAAGGGAGGAGCATCAACGTCAAACAACAACAAAGGCATGCCTATATTAACCACATCTATGACAATGTCATCAACCACATCTCAGCGTATGACAATCAGATGAATGTCATATAGATCAAGAATAAACAAGAACATGCACCAGTGAATATGACAAAAAGGGCTCAAAAATATGTCTTGAAGGGGAGTACATCAAAAACCACAACTATCCCCAAGACTCATTATAACTTGGTCGACCAATTACAGAAGACACTTGCTAAGATATTAATACTCGAGTTGCTTAAACTCTCCCCAAAGCATAAGGATATCTTGGAGAAATCTCTTTTCAAAACAATAATGTCGAATGATCTAGATGTCAATCTATTCCAAGTCATGGTGGCCCATATGGCGGTGCCACATATCATATCCTTTTCTGAACATGATAACATCTCCTTGAGTCATCCGCATAACACCTCACTAAATATCGAAGTCTTAGTCTATAAACATTGGGTAAAAAGAGTATTAATAGATGAAGGAGTTGGTCTTAATATATGTACTTTAAAGCTTATCCATGCATTGAGATTCTCTGAGAAAGCTATTGATCCTAAGAAGAAAATCACTATCAAAGCCTATGATGATGAAAAAAGGTCATTCAAAGGAACTGTGATACTACATATTCAAGTCGGTCTTGTGCAAAGAATAACAATGTGCTAAGTCTTGGATATAGACTTGACATACAACATACTCATGGGTTGCCCTTGGATCCATGAAATGCAAGCGGTACCTTCCTCATACCATCAATGTCTCCAACTCCCCTACAACAGAAAATAAATTTCAATATCAGTAGATACTAACCCTTTTTAGTACTGCAATGCTATGGGGGCAGCACAAAATGTCCTAGTTCCTCACAACAGGGAGGCCCAAGCTTCCTCATCATCCAACATCATGAAAAAATCAAGTCATTGTCCATGAACTTTGAGCAAAATATGAAGATAAAGGACCAAGGCATGGGGGAATACTCTTTCGAACCCCTATGTCTATCTAAATTGCCAACTTCACCACAGTCTAATGGACAACCTTCCACATCAAGCCATCCGGCATCACAACCCATCAAGAATTTTGATGGTAAATTTATCCAAATAGGCACAATGGCTGAAGATTCATATGACAAAGATATTCTCAACTAGCTATACAAGGATGAGGAAGAAATCAGAGTTGCTGCCCTAAAAGTAGTTGTTCCAACAAAACAATATGGAAAAGGGTTTAGAATCATGTAACACATGGAATACAAAGGAAAATGATCTATTGGCAAGCGTCAAGAAGACATCCTAGAACCCATACAACCTCCTTCACAATTTGCAAGAGATAAAACAAGACTGGGGTATGAACAACATGTTCCGCCAATGCAAAAGAAAAATCACCAGCAAAAACCTTAGTGGAGAGCAAAGAAAGAATATAATGAAGACTCATGGCAAGAAGCACTACACCAAGCAGCAAAAATGACAAGGAAAGAACAAAAGCATCAAGAAACTGAGAAACAACAAGAAGAACTCGTCATTCAAAGGGAGGAGGCTTCTTATAAGAAAGTGCGTCATGTGCAAGAACCTGGTCAAACCAAGGTGAAACCACCACCTGAAGAAATTTCTACTCACAAATGGGAAACAATGTATGATCAAATGCAAAGAGTACAAGCAAGCACTGACCCTGAATCAAAAAAAGCTACAAAACTGGTGTTAATCATCAATGATCTTTTTTCACCATACAACATACCTATCAGATACACCAAGATGGCTTGGGATAGTAATTCTAAAACCGATTCCAATGAATATGAGTGGGTTAGTTTTTCTAATGTTACTGAGGACATTGAGGTAGATACCATCCACTCATACACACCCTTTTCTCAGGAGGGACGAAGCTCAGAATCTCGACTTGTTGAATTTGGACCACGACATATCTACGAAGCTAGTGAGAACGAGCAACGACAATATGAACAAGGCAATATCAAAGAGAATACCATCAAAGACCTCGAAAATATCATAGACCTTACCAATATTCCAAATGACTATAATGATGCCTCCATCATGACAATTCCAACAACTGATCTTAACTCACCAAATGATTCCTTACCGCTCATATATCCTGATCTCATAAACTGGGAAGAACCCAAACATCATGACATACGAATATTCACAAATGATGAATCGATTGTCGAATACCTGTGCTTAGTCAACCCGAAAACATGCTCTACTAGTGAACAAAATAATGATATCTACAATCAGGGGAGTGCCAAGTCTCTTAGTCGCAAAAGTGAAATAAACAAAAGATCTAATGGTGAAAACCAGTCAATGGCAGTATTAGATCACAAAAAAGTAAAAATAAAGGACGCATCTAAGGGTGAAAACCTTTTTAAGGCACCTAAATATGGGAGACTTAACACTCTTCCTGAACATTATCAAGAAAGGCCACCAATATTGATTGAGTCGACTCAATCAATAAACATTGGTACTGAAGCAACAATCAAAACCATACATATGGCAGAATCATTCACATAAGAAGAACAAGCAAATTTTGTCAAATTCTTCAAAGAAAAGCAAATCAATATTGCTTGGTCTTATGTTGATATGCCCAAAATAGATTTAATTCTAATTATGCATCATTTATCCATCGCTCCTAGAGCTAAGTCGGTCAAACAAAAATTAAGAAAGATGAATCCACGTGTGGCATTACTGGCCAAAGTAGAACTAAAGAAGTTAGTAGATGTCGGATTCATCTAACCTATAGACTATGTTGAATGGATCTCAAAGATTGTACCAATTTCAAAACCTAACAAAAGCATCAGAATATGCACATATTTTAGAGATGTCAACAAAGCATGCCCGAAGGATGACTTTACTTTGCCAAGCTTTGACATAATTGTGAATCTAACAATAGGCCACACAATGTTATCATTAATGGATGGTTTTTCTGTCTATAATCAAATCAAGATAGCCCCAGAGGATCAGGATAAAAATATGTTCACCTGTCCATGGAGAATGTATTGTTGGAACATCATGCCTTTTGGCTTGAAAAATACTGGGGCAACTTATCAAAGAGCCATGACAATAATATTCCACAATATGATGCATACCTTCATGGAGGACTATGTGGATGATTTGCTGGATAGATCATTCACACAAGAAGAACACATGGGCATACTAGATAAAATCTTTCAATGATTGGAGCAATTCAAAGTCAAACTATACCCTAAGAAATGTGTCTTCGGGGTCACATCAGGCAAATTGTTAGGCTACATTGTATCAGAAAAGGGCATCAAAGTAGATCCAACAAAGGTATAGGCAATCATGGAAATGCCACCTCCCAAGAACATTAGCCAACTCAAATCTCTGCAGGGATGGCTGCAATCCATCAAATGATTTATAGCTCAACTAGCAGACAAATTTCTCCCATTCAATCATCTGCTTCATAAGAATATACCTTTTAGGTGGGAAGATAAGTATGTGGAATAATTTCACCAACTCAAACAATATCTGATGAATTTGCTAGATTTGGTAACTCCAATAGCGGGCAAGCCCCTCATTCTTTATATATCAACAATAAAAGTATCAATGGGGGCACTATTAGCACAAGAAGATCCAACATACAAAGAACATGCTATTTATTACATTAGTGGGACTTTGAATGGATATGAACTAAATTATACATTCATAGAAAAGGTTTGCTTGGCAGTGGTGTTTGCTTCTCAAAAGTTCTGCCACTATATGCTAGCTCACACAATCAAGTTGGTTACAAAAATCGATCCTCTCAAGTATCTACTCAGCAAGGCAGCTCTCACAGGATGTTTAGCTAATTGGGTCATGATTCTGAGTGAGTTTGATATCTAGTACACAAAATGTCGGGCTATTAAAGGACAAATAATTGCAGTTCAACTGGCAGAAGCACCCCTACCAGATCAACAACCACTGCAGGTGGAATTTCCAGACATGGATGTACTCACTGTCACACCCAAGCAATGGACCCTATACTTTGAGGGATCCTACATACAACATGGATCGAATGTCGGCATCATGTTCATCACTCCAAAGGGGCACACAATTCCAAGATCTTATAGACTGATGTTTCCATGCACCAACAAAATTGATGAATATAAAGCTCTGGTAACAGGAATCAAAATGGCTATGGAATGGAGAATCACAGAATTGAGAGTCTATGGGGATTCTCAATTAGTTATCAATTAGATCAATGATGACTATTAGACAAATGATGATAAGCTAATGTCATATAAGAGAATGGTGGATGATTTCAATAAGTACTTTGTGCAGATCACCTTTGAGCAAATCCCAAGATTGGACAACAGAGTTGTCGATGCAATGGCTACTATCACTTCAATGATACAAATTCCAGATAAACAAAGTCGTTATGAGTTCCTGGTTGAGCAATTGTTTTCCCCAGCCTATGACAATTTTGCATCCCAAGTTATCTATGCCCTAATTGGTTTGGATTCACCTCTATATGGAAAAATCTATGCTTATCTCAAAAACAATACTCTCCCACCCGACCTATCTCACAACCAAAAATGCAGCTTCATCTGGCAAGCCACCCACTACACCTTAACTATTGACACACTTTATCATCAAGGTCTTGATGGTACTCTCATTTGATGCCTCGATTGTAACTAATATGACTCTGCCTTACATGAGCTTCACGAAGGTATTTATGGTATGCATTCAAGTGGTCCTACTCTTGCTAAGAAACTCTTGAGGATGGGATATTACTGGCCGACAATGGAGAAAGAGTCCTATTAGTTTGCCAAGAAATATCCTAAGTGTCAAATTCATGGTAACCTCATACATGCACCAGCACAGGAGTTACAACCATTCACTACATCTTGGCCTTTGTGTCAGTCGGGACTCAACCTAGCTCAAAAAAATCATCCTCCCTCATCAAATGGACATAAATTCATCATCACAGCCACTGAGTACTTTACCCAATGGATTGAGGCATTTCCATTAACAACAGTAACCGACAAACAGATAGCTTCCTTCATCTTCAATTATCTCATCTCTCGGTATGACATCCCTAGTTCCATTATCATAGATAATAAAAGACCTTTTAAAAATCAAGATGTCCAAGAGATTTGTGAACAATTCCATATCCAGCATCACTTTTTGACACCTTATTATCCACAGGGGAATGGCCAAGCAGAGGCCTCAAACAAGACAATCTTGAAAATCCTCAAAAAGACAATGAATGATGCTGGTAAAGACTGGCACGTTCAACTCAATCCTGTACTTTGGGCCTATAGAACAAGTATCCACACACCTACAGGAGCTACACCATACTCATTGATGTATGGATCATAAGCTATCCTACCTATTGAGGTAGATATTCCATCCCTCAGGGTGTCATGGAAGGGCCTCATTCCAGATGAGGAATATTGAGTCAATAGGTTGCAATAGCTCGAAATTCTAGATGAACATCAACAACGTGCCTTTGATCATCTCAAGGCATATCAACAAAGAATGTGCAGAAGCTACAATCACAAGGTTATCCAACGAGCTTTCAAAATTGGTGATCTAGTCCTAAAGGAAAACCCCCATAACCAACAAGATCGAGAAAAGAAAGGGAAATTTGAACCCAACTGGTTGGGCCCCTTTGTTATCATATCGGCTTATGGATTAGGGGAATATCAGTTATCAACTTCAGAAAGGGATGTGCTTAACGAACCAACCAACAACATTCATCTGAAGAAATTTTACACTTGAGTCGTCTAATGCACAAATCAAGCAAAAAAATCAAAAAAATCAAAAAGTACAATAAGAAAAAAACAAGTGGTGAAAACCTGGCAACATGCGCTATTTGTGAGAGAGAAACTCCTCTATCTACTGGTACTTGCATCATATCTTTGGCTCCATCTGATCTGAACCAATAGCCACTACATAAAACTTATAAACACAACATTATCCCGGACATACTTAGCGTAGTCACTATCCCTGATTATCTAAATTAGTTATCTAAATCATATCCCGCCATGGCTTGGTGATCAGTGTACATATCCATATCAAAGTAGTATCGATGGCAAGGGGAAAAATCCTAGCCTTGCTTGCCTTGAGGGTTTTTAGACATCAGACCAAACACATAGCATAACAACAAGGATCAAGACAACCCAACAATGACAACGGCAATGCAAGAAGGCTAGACATCATGGAATTGAACTGACTGGAACTAAAAAAATATCTATTTGCAAGATGTTTTATTTGACAAGAATACATTTCTAATAGCATGCATGCTTACTTATGGTTGTTGATTTTTGCTTATCATATCTCCTAAGTGACTCAAGGATGTTTCAAAGACTAGAGAAATAAGGAAGGAATGTGATTTTTTTATTTGTCTATTGTTTGGGGTTGAAGCCTTCTACTATGCAAATTTGTCTTATGACGTGATCACAAAACATATCACTGAAGACATTTCGGATTTGTATGGGACTAAGGTTAACTCTTGTCTGTTTTACGCAAGCAACACTCAGGTTGTCTTGGTTCAATTATACCTTGACGCTTGTATCATCTTGCAATATCAAAATCCATGTAAGTTATACAGGTCGTTATGGTTCAATTATACCATAACGCTTGTATCAACTTTCAACAAATCAAGGCTCGATGATGAAATAAGAAAGCACTGGCAATTTGCTCAAAAATAGATGGTAAAATTTGAGAAAGAGAATGCATTAGTATCATTTCATTATCATTATCATATTAAATCTTGCATTAGGTTGCACATCATTTTCATTATCCATCAATGTCATTTATCATCTTTAAGTTTTAATTAGGTTGCATATCATCTTTAATCTTGCATTAGGTTGCATATAATCATCATGTTAATATTGCATTTAGGTGCATTTGCATTATCATTTTCCACTTACATTCGATTGCATTATCATTTTCATATCACATTATAGTTTCATTTTCCTACCATATCATCATCATTTCCATATCATTGTAAGTGCATTACATCTCATTTTCAAAATACATCTCGTATCATACATATCATTATCCATCTCATTTTCACGATACATTTCACATTTCACATCATTATCGCATTTTGCATATCATATTAAAACATGTGACATTCTATATTGCATTATACAAGGCACACAAAAGCACAAAAACATGTTAGAAACATTTGCAATCATCAAATCCAACCATCATCTACATATCACCTTCTAAACATATAGTATCATTACAATCATCATATAAGCATGTAAATTATAAAAATAAAAAATACACACACATCACATCATTTGCATCATCATCTGAAAAAGTCATCAAAACCATATCATATAGATCCTCAAAATCAAAATAGCTACATTTATATCATATCATCATGCACATATGTGACCACATGCTTATCCAAAGGAAAATCAATTATACAAGTCAGAACCAATCGTCAGTCAGAACAAATAAATGTTCAAAGTCCCTAGATATCATATCAATAACAAAGTCTATGAATCAAGAAACATATCGAGAATCAATCAATCTAAGCAACATATCGAGAATCAATCAATCCAAGTTCCATATCAAGAATCAATCAATCCAAGTTCCATATCGAGAATCAATCAATCCAAGTTCCATATCTAAAATCAATCAATCTAAGTTCCATATCGAAAATCAATCAATTGGGACCCATATCAAATCAAGACTCATATCGAATCAAGACCCATATCGAATCAGGACCCATATCGCATCAACACTCATATCAAATCAGGACCCATATCGAATCAGGACTCATATCGACAATCAGTTTGACCCATATCAACACTTGAACCATATCGGCAATTAGGATTCATACCAACATGACCTTGGTGGACGTGTGGGGCATGTACGTTCTATACCCACATTAGTCTTCCTCATTTCTTCAATATTCCTTTTAAAATTTTATCAGCAGATAAATATCAAAAAATTTAACAATTCAAATCATCCAACTTTCGAAAATCATCCTGCATTGCACCATTGCCCCGAAAATCATATTTTTCTCAATTTATCTCTTGAGGGGGCATATCGACACCAGCTTCATATCGAATTTTCATATCTGACGCATCATATCGACTTTGGTGACAACATCATATCGACAAATTTGGCAACAACATCATATCAAAATTTTTGACATCAAATTAAACGTTTTCTTTGAATTAACATGTGGTCACATGTCACTTCAAAGAGGGGCAAAATGTAGACACCTAAAACTGACACAACTAATTAAATGGATTTTATTCATTTAATCATTATTAAATCACCTATTAATTAAATTAAGATTTAATTAATATCCATATTCTTCTAATTGACCTTTTTAATTAATATACCCTTCTTCTATCTAAGCCATTTCATTAAATACCCCCCTTTTAGCCATTTTAATTAAATTCACATTTAATTAAAAATACCAATTTATTCCTTTTCCCATTTTAATTAAATCTAGATTTAATTAAAATATCCTTTGCATCTAAATAATCAAAATTTATTTGTAAATCCCCCCCACTTGTAAAATCCTACAAATGCAAGTTGCATCCCTTTTGGCTAAATTAAATTATTTTAATTTAACTAAAATTCCTATTTCTCCTCACCCACTTGCAAAATCCTACATATCCTACTTGCCTCCTAATCATCCTTCTATAACCTATCTAATCCCTTCATTATCCTAATTAATCCATTTTGTTTCTTCCTAGGTTGCTCACACATGTGTGAGCACATATCCCCTTCTCCCAAGGTGGGACCACATTGACCTTTCATCCCACTCCCCTTTGTGACACTTGTCACAATGCTAAGCTTACAAATATGGGACCACACTTGTGGGACCACATTGAGCCTCACCCTCTCCCCTTTGTGACATTTGTCACAAGGCTAAGCCTTTCAAATTGGGATAGCATTCCTCCTTCAATATTGACCCTTGATTGATAATCAATCTTGATCATCCATCTCTAGGCCTTCAACTCTATAAATTGAGCCCTTATCTATTATCAAAGCATCCACTTCTATTGCATCCAATCTATAGTCTAATTGTGTTGTGTGGGTTATGAAGGAGCTCAATCCCCATCACCAAGCATTTAGGCCATCTTAAATTGCATTATAGCTTAGTTTTTTAATCCATGTTTAGAATATCTTGCTAGCTTAATTCATATCATTTTCATAATATTCTCATATCGCATTCTCATATTAGCCTAATTAGTTCATTTAATCTTTCAATTTGGAACTCATTTCATATCTTCATCTTGCATCTTGCATCTTCATACATCATCTCATCTTAGCTAGGATCTTAGTTGTATCCATTTTGATCTTAGCACATCAATTTAATCAAGTTCTCTAGGTTGACATCCTAAAGATCAAGCACTCTCCTTCAATGAGAGCCACCTTGAATCCTAAAGATCTCTAGAGATAGAGGAGCATGGGACAGGCTTAGCAATCTTGAGATTTCTTGGACTAACAATTAGATTAGTTTGCATTTTTTATTTCTTGATTTTACTAATGTAATGTTTCATGTGTGTGCTTACTTGTTGTTTTCTCCTCTTGCGGGTTGATCCACAATTTGGAGCTCACAAATCATAAAAAAAGGAACTAATTTACAAAAAGAGGAATTAATTTACAAAAAGAGATTAATCACAAAAAGAGGAATTAATCGGCAAAAGAAAGAGTTAAATTGAAAACAAAAGAAAATAATTAAATTGAGAGAAGAAATCAAACTTAAGATGTTTCTTTTTCTAAAATTGAGATAACTTGAGAAATCAGAAAAGCAATTAAATTGAATTAATCATCTTCTCTAAAATTAAAACTTACAGCTTTTCTTGAGGAAAGAGGTTCAG